>NC_143047.1:21795000-21885000 GCF_057628025.1 Oncorhynchus mykiss | reverse complement strand
GGATTATGATCACTTGCCCAGTGCACACTAACATGAGAGAAGCAGCTGTACTGCGCTCTATCCAATCATAGCAGTCAGAAAATCCAGACAGTGAGACAGACATGTCCATTAACCAGCGCCGGAGAATTGTTTACATAAGACACCACATCACCAATGTTAAGCTGAAATAAGTCTTGGCCCTAAGCCCTTTATGGAGTGGCCACTTGCTGATGTGTATGATAGTGTCAATCACTACAGTCTGCCACTTTTGGCAAAATGAGAATTGAGACGATTAGATCCCAACTGCAACTTGCCAATATTCCAAAACCCATTCGAGAGCATCGTGTGTCCCCAAGTGACCTGTTCCGTAGCATTCCCTATGAAACACTGCCAGACAGACACACTCTGGCAGTACATGTTGAGAAAGTTGTAAAAAACTAAATGTCACCGAAGCACACAACTCACCACTCACCAGTGACTTGATAAGCCGATTGTGGCCTGGCTGCTCAATGCATGTGCCTGCTAGCTATTACTTGCTAGCTTCATTGACAAACTTAGCTAGCTAGCTAGTGATTTCAGGCACTGATAAACAGCGTGTAGCTTGTGCTTCATTTACGATAGTTTGACAGCTTGCAGATGATGACGTTGTAAACATCTTATTGTTCTTAGAAATCAGTCCTGAGCGCACAGCCAGACTTTCCCGACTCGATGGACTGTATGCAGTTCACTGACTAGTTTTTCATGCACATTTCTTAACTTGAGAAATACTGCACCAGACACAAACTATTTTGAGGAAGTGGCTATGTTGTTGCTGGGGTACGATATGCAAACATAACACCCACATCAAACCACACCTCCAAGACAACTCTCCTTTGGCTTCAATCGTGGCCGCTAGCATTTCTTAATGAGCAATCTTAAAAATTAGGCAAAATCAGGATGCGCAGTCGCCTTTTAAAGAGACAGAGGCTCCTTACATCTGTCTGTTCCATTTTGGTGGAGAGACTGGAGGCATGAGGTACACACACACATGCATGCATGCGCACAAACACAGACATACACATGCGCACCTACATGGGCTCTGACACAACTGTGTGTGTGTGTGTGTGTGTGTGTTTTTTAAAAGAAAAATAATGCTTCCGAAAAAGTAGGGATGAAAAAGCAGAGGAACACCTGATGGGATCAATCGTACACTGTATACAGCAGTTTTTCTAGGACATTTTGCTAAAGAAAGAGGAGCAATTGGCAAATCACAAATGCAGACGGTGTTCCACCAACCATCCAAAAGGGTTCTACCTCTATGGGAGGAATACACAGTATTTCACTAAGGTGTTCTGCCTGATCTTTGCCATTATCAGAGAAATACTGTCCTTACACAGTGTAACGTTTAAAACAATCGGCAGCCGCTCTGATAAAAATCCCCTCTGTACTTAGATCTGTGCAGGAGTAACATAATGCAGGAAACAGATTAACTAACTTGTCTTGATAATGGCCTTTAAGTCACCTTGATTGAATCTAGCTGTCATGTCTAATATTTCAGCATAGGAAACAAACCTCTTGTTCTCTGTTCTACTGTTGTCTGACAGAGTGTATTGTGATGGCTACATGAGTGGAGCTGTTGATATGAAAGCATCCTGGCAGTCTGTTCATTGAGTCTTTAATTGTCTGATGACCGTCTTCCTTTCTTGGTAATGCAGCGAGTCTTCCCAAAGTCAACATAGAGAAAACAAGTTTGCTGCGACATGGTTTTGCGACAATGGCAATGACTACAAACGCAGCTGAAAAACATGTCATAAACGGAGGCCTTCTCAAGAACTTCTATGATTCAATTTCAACTGCTTAATCACTGCAGGCCTGGTACTCATAACTCAGCCCAGTCGGCACAGCTGTGACGCTCTTTCATTCTCTCTTTTGTAAGGGAAATAAAGGAGAGAGAGTCGTTGCAAGAGGAGGATGGACAAGTGTACATTGTCATTGAAATATAGTGCTTTAGCTCTGATGCACTGGTGTCAATGGCATGCACTGTCTGTGGCACACTATATATACATAAGTACATTTAAAAAAGCCTGTAAAGCCTTCCCAGAAAAGTGGACCAACTCCATATTAACGCCCATGATTTTGGAATGTGATGTTCGACGAGCAGGTGTCCATATACTTTTGGTAATGTAGTATATGTCTACTCGAGATCTGATAGGGCCAGCAGGGACCTGCATGCCATTTCTTCAGGTTCAAGAGGAGAAAAAGGCAGAGGAGCGTAGGAGGAGATAGACGAGATGGAGGAAGCAGAGATTATAGTGAAGCAAAAGGAGGGGCAAGAAGAAAGCAGAAGACAGTCTAGGAAGAAGAGGTGGAACAGTAGGAGGAGGAGAAAAAGACAGGGAGGGAGGAGAGATGCTTTAGTCTGATTTATACCAGACCGTAATAAAGTGGGCATCTCCCTCCCTGGCTGTTTAATATGCAAATATGCAGAGCAGCCCTCGCCTGACAGCTCACCATTAATGAAATGGTGGCTGAGAGAGCAGGTAGCCATAGCTCTTCTATATAAAAATACATGATGATGGTGTTACACAGTCATTTTTCAGAGATGGGACAATGTGTCAGAATGGGGCAGATACCCAGAAGTGCACATAGTGATGACTAAACATCTCTAGTAGCTCTAGATCTATGCATCCATGCAACCTACATAGCAGAGGAAATGGATTGGATCAAATGGTGAAAATGTCATGTTTCTACGTAGAAAGAAAAACTCCATGTCATCATGTGAGATTTGTCTTGTGCTTCCTAAACGAGTTTCACACACTCGTTTAGGGCGGAATCCTGACACTTCTGGATATTATAAAATATCCAACTCTGCTTAGCATAATAGATAGGAAACATACTACGTCAGTGTCCCACACCACTGACATGTTTGGCCAGTTTTATACCTCACCATCTGGAAGAGCATCATTTAACCCTTCTAATATGATGAAACAGCCCCATGATGATGCCGGTGTTATTTACACACTTTACTCTTCAATGAGCCAAAAGTCCCATCCACATAGCCAATCCATCTAAGAGACATGATTCCCTTATGATTCATATAAAAAGCATTCATCATGCATACATTACACAAGTGTTTTTAAAGGATAGCGTGTGTGCTGTGTTCACTGTAACTATAAAACTAGATGAAGTCAAAACCCACATTAAAATCATAATCCATCGAGGATCACCTTGTCAGTTGATCTGTTTGGGAATAAAGTCAGTATATTAATCACATATGTACTTTTGTCCTAGCGATCATTTATCTCCACTCCAGATCAATCCCTCAGGTAGCTAGACTACAGATCAATCCCTCAGGTAGCTAGACTACAGATCAATCCCTCAGGTAGCTAGACTACAGATCAATCCCTCAGGTAGCTAGACTCCAGATCAATCCCTCAGGTAGCTAGACTACAGATCAATCCCTCAGGTAGCTAGACTCCAGATCAATCCCTCAGGTAGCTAGACTACAGATCAATCCCTCAGGTAGCTAGACTACAGATCAATCCCTCAGGTAGCTAGACTCCAGATCAATCCCTCAGGTAGCTAGACTCCAGATCAATCCCTCAGTTAGCTAGACTCCAGATCAATCCCTCAGGTAGCTAGACTACAGATCAATCCCTCAGTTAGCTAGACTACAGATCAATCCCTCAGGTAGCTAGACTACAGATCAATCCCTCAGGTAGCTAGACTACAGATCAATCCCTCAGGTAGCTAGACTCCAGATCAATCCCTCAGGTAGCTAGACTCCAGATCAATCCCTCAGGTAGCTAGACGACAGATCAATCCCTCAGGTAGCTAGACTACAGATCAATCCCTCAGGTAGCTAGACTACAGATCAATCCCTCAGGTAGCTAGACTACAGATCAATCCCTCAGGTAGCTAGACTCCAGATCAATCCCTCAGGTAGCTAGACTCCAGATCAATCCCTCAGGTAGCTAGACTACAGATCAATCCCTCAGGTAGCTAGACTACAGATCAATCCCTCAGGTAGCTAGACTACAGATCAAGCAGAGCTACATTTACACATTGCAAATCCCCTTATATCAAAGGCTTACATCACACACTACACTTCCCCAGTCCCTCATCATAAAGGCTTCATAGTGAGACCCACAGAGGACCAGAAGGGGGCAGAGAGGGGAAGACAGAGAGCAGGAAGAGGAATCATCCAATGTCCAGCCCCCAGAGGCCTGCTAATACCTACTCTGGCTCCATGTATTTTACATGAACAATCCTCCGAGGGCAGGGAGGATAGGAATCTTCCACTATTTAAATACAGGATTTTGGGACATCAAAGCCCAGTCGATATTGGAAAAACAGAAATAATTAGGGATGTGGAGGTAGACAGAAATATACACATTTCCATAAGATGATAATTAGTCCCAGGGCTAGCTGGGTCAGGATTGTGCGTACATTGCATGTGTGTGTGTGAGGAAGAAATTAGAAAATCATGTCTGAAATATTCCAACCAAGTATCGATTCTCATTCAGTAATCTCAGTCCATTATGGTGAATGGAAGAGACAGAGGTAAATGATACCAAAGGAGATATTCCTCTGCCCAGTCAATCAGTTCACAGTATTGAATAAATATAGTTGAACTGAATGAAGACAAACCTTAATATCCCTACATACAGACACAACGTTACTGTAAAAATACAGTGTGTGGCTGGACACTTTAATTAGGTATCCAGCTCCATAACATCCAGAAGTGATGTTTTATCTTTCATTTTCTGTCATTCTAAATGAGCCTCTGATAATACTTACCATAGCCCCTGTACAGCCCTGTATAACACATACAGATCATAACACCTATTTTCTGGGTACTGTAAGATCAACTATGTACGTTGTTCCTTTGATCAACATAACGAGGAGAAAGTCTGGTCACACATGCCTGGTGAATGATTTCACGACTGTGTGCATGACGGGTACAAGATGAAGCGACAAAAACCACAAAACCTAAAAGCTTGAATCAAACGGGAACAGTGAACTAAAATCACACTTCTCTCAGTGCAGTCATTTACAGCGTCTTGTTCTATTTCACGTTCTGGAGTAAAAAAGAGAAGGGTTTGTTTTCTCCTGCTGAGAGGCACATTTAAGAGGGGCCAGCTAGTCTGTCTCCTTATCTACGTAATAACCCCTCCACAGACCTGCCAACACGGGTAAACACAGGGTGCTGAGTGTGTGTGCATGCGTATGTGTGTGTGTCTGCGTGCATGCGTGCGAGCATGAACGTCTTTCAGCATCAACTTCAAGTTCCATGACCAGTAAGTGAAAAGCACACCTTCCAGTGGAAGTGTGGTGTTGGGAGCTGGGTGCTCCAAGCCTCCCCTCCACTTCCCCCCATAAGAACCATCGACTCTGGCTGTGTCTGGCACATCTACTGGCCTCTCAGCTCTTTCCCTGCATTTCCACATTCAATCACTCAACAGCCTTTAAAACAGAGCGCTGCACTCCAATACACAGTCAGAAACACGCTATCAAATCTGATTTATTTACACCCACAAATATCTCTCCCCCAGGACGTATTATCACCTCCATAAAAGCAAAGGGGAAGTTGCCTTGGAGAGAGGGGGAAAGGAAGCTGAATGCGGGTGAACCTTTTGTTTCTGTTTTTCAAGTCTTTTTTTCCGCTCTTCTTCTGGACTTTGTCATGTTTAGGTATTACCAGTAAACCAGCGGATGGCTGACTGGCTGCCTGGCTGTCTGGTTTCCTGCCTGACGACTGTCAGAGTCATCGCCGGGGTGATGGATGAATGGAAAACAGATAAAGTGATACTTCCTGCTGCTCACCTGACCCAACCCCCTCCCCTTCATCGCTCATAGCCACGCTGACCTTGTGTGATCCTCACATGCTTGGTTGAGTCGGCGTTGAAGGGAGGCATCACGGCGTGAGCCTGTATTGAGCCGGGAGACATCGATTGATGGACAGGCTAAGTCTGGACACCCGAAGCTGGAGAAAGAGAAGTGAAGAAAGACAAGGTCCATTGCGAGGCATTTGAATTCAGAACATGACTTGGATATTCAATTAAAATTTACTGTGGATTTAAAACTCGGAAGTCCACTTAAATTCCAGACTGAAATTATATTGAAGCCAATACTAGAAGCATAGTAGCATAACGGAAGCACAGTGTCCAAAAGGATCATACTAGGTGAAACCCTGTTTTTCATAACATGATTATCTTATGCAATCCCTATTCCATGTCCAAATGTTCACACCCCACAGATCGTACACACAGGACATATCGGTTGAATGAAACACAAACCACCCATAAACCAAAAACCTTTGAACCCCATAGAGACACAATATCTACCAATCTCACTGCATCTCTAATAAATCTATTGGCATTTCATCATTTTCTACCTAGCATCATGGGAGACAGTGTCCCCTGCTGTCTACAATTATACTCCTCTATCCCACATCTCCTATTGAAGCTCCAAACCAAACTACAAATCTAGATCATCATTCTCGCCTCATAAACATATCATTATCTAAGAGCCATTTCATTTTCATTTCCCAGTGTCTGCCAGTCAGTCAACTCCCCTCTATCAGTGTTGTACAGCAGTGTTGAATGGTGCATGTGTCACCAGTCCAAACATACTGGAGCAATTAGAGAAGTTTGTCTGTAGCAAAAAGATCAGTGGGCTCTTCTTTTTGGCGCTTTCAGCACACAAAACCTATTATGAAAGTGAGAGGAGGCTATTAACATCCATCAAACTGTGGAGGAGGAAGAGGAGGAGGAGAAAGAGGAGGACGAGGGAGAATATTCTCTTCTCTCCACAAACTGAGAATGTTAGAAGAGTTGTGTTTGGTCAGGATGCCAAGGCTCAGTGCAGCAGCGATCAGGTTCAATGTCTTTACCTCCACTTATAAGGACACAGTACATGTCCTCAGCTGGCATATACAAGTCCAGTGGAAAGATGGAGGAATGCAATGTGCTTCTCTCTAGAGCGAAGCACTGCATAGTGTGCACCACATTATGGCTGCAATGCAGTCACTCAAATTGAACCCTTCCAGAATTTGCAGTGCACTTATCTAATGTCCACTCGTCAATATTTGACTGTTCACCCATCCTCCCTGTGCCTACACACCCGTTGCTGAGCAGACGCTCTATGGTGGACCATAGTGACCAGAAGTCCCCACCAGGCCGCTAGGCTTTCTGGCACTTTGTGAGCCATCAAACTGCTGACTGGACGCAGTCTTTGTTGCTACTGGGCGCTATTGGTGCTAGTGACATCCCCTCACACACTGGGACTGTGTGGGATCTGGGTTAGGGCTCAGGCCTATTGTGTTCTCAGAGCCAACAGGGTTAACAGAGCCAAGGCACACGTCCCAGATCACCCTACCACCGCGTCACTCTATTGTCCACAAGTCTGGCTCCTCTGTCCTGGCATTCTCTCCGAATGAGGTAGTATGAGAGAACTAATCAGCCAGTGGTGTCATGGAGGTTAGTGGAGTAGAGGGATGACCCCAGTAGCCAGATGCCAGAGGGTTATATGGTACAGTGGGCGCTAGAGGGCAGAGTAATGGAATGGATCTCCAGTTTTTGTAACATACTGTAGCTGCAGGCCAGAGTTAGCGGCCTGTTGCCTGCTATTTGGAATAGAGGCCAGGAGATTTGAGGAATAGCATCATTCTGAAACCACTGGTGCTCACATGGAGACAGGCACACACACAATCATTTTGGTTACACACATCTATGACAATATCTTCAATGTCCATCCATTCAGAAGAGTCTATTCTCTGGCGCAACACATAACTGGGCCTCAGAAGAGTAACGATCAGGGGGCTTAGAGAGTAGAGAGAGGCTGCTCTGTGATGTTCGGGGTTAGAATGTAAACCCATGGAGACATGAAACTCACCAGACCCTGCTCTGGCTTCTGTCCTGCTTTGTGACCTCTATGTTATCCAGATAAAATACTCCCTTTTTTCCTCTCATCCTCCTCTTCCTCATCCTCATTCTGTTCTTCCTCACCTTGCTACTTCTCATCCCTGCGTCTTAGTGTGATCTCAGAGGAGAAGTGGCACTATGCTTTTCCAATCAGAAAAAACGATCAGATTAGATCGGTGCAACTAACAATCTGTTTGGTCAATGACGCAGAAAACGGCGACCACAGTCGGACCACCTAATTAGTGGTGGGCAGGAATTTAATATCCAGAGACTGAGCAGCATTACCACTGGTCCAGGTTTCTCCCTCTGATGCAACCCTCAATTCTCCAGGCGCAACAGCACCTACAGTACAGCACTACAGTCTGTCTTCTGAGAGAGAAAAACGAGCCTGTCTTACTCCGGCAGACAGATTTGAGAAGCCACTCCTGACACCAATCTTTTCCACATGGATGGCCTATCAGCGTCCTCTTTTCCTGAACGTGTTATTTCCATAATCCGGCGGTTTCTCCATTGCCTGGGGTTAATAGATGGGCCAGGGTATTTGGGATGGCAGGCCTTTGTAGGCCCTAACGAACGGTCTGCGGTCTGATGAATGGCGTTTGGGCTGCGACCACGTCACTTGTTCCATTAGCAAAGCCTCTCCCCCAACTCGGCTGTATTGAACCAGGGCTTTCAGCTATTAGGCTGATGCATGACACAGTCAATTCCAGTTACGCTTTAATAAGTGAATATTTATCTGAGCCCCCCCCGTCTCAAAGAAAGAGGGAATGAGGGAAGAAAAAGGAGACAGAAGAGGGGTCTGAATCGTTCTCATCTCCAGACGTGTGTATATAATATATATATATATATATATATATGTGTGTGTGTCTGTGTTCTACGTCCCTGGTTAATCTCCTTTGTCAGCGAGCTTCTGCGAGGTTGGGTTTAGTGTGATTTATCTGCAGTAGTCTATCCCAGCAGGCAGTGTGGTAGTAACAATCACACCTCAAACATACAGAGCAGTACTACTGGAACCATCTACCACACATCCCTGTGCCTGGAAGAAGTGATGCAGGGATTGCAGGGTTTAGCTCCAACCAGACACTCTCACTAATTACATTAAAACTAAGCTAATTAATTAACATCAGTAATTAGCTAAATTCCACCTACAGTATATCTCCCAGGTCTACAACAAAGTCTGTAGACTAAAAGTGTGGAACACATAGGGTTTCCTACTGCACCTGTAAGGATGTGGAGTCACATCACTGTGTATACCAATAACATATTCCCTCGACCCAGTCCTATACGGAAAGTTGTTTCTTCTTCCCTCTGTAATGCAGACTGATAGAACATTACATGCAGTGCTAATGAACAGGACTCATAGTCGTTAGGAGGAGGATTGTAGGTTAGAGAGAGCGAGAGAGAGATCCTGCTGCCTGGTCTGTATAGAGACGTTGATCTCTGTGACCAAGTGTTGCTGAGTGCCACTCTGACAGGCTATTAGTCATAAGGCTTAACGACTCACCTCCTATCGCTATGGTAATCCATACTCCAGGATCGGGCCCGCCGGCTAGGTTAGGGGCCACTCACACTTCAAAATAATACACTCACACACAAACATTAACACACGCATGCATGCTACACATATACACACGCAAGCACGCACGTACGCACGCACATGCTCACAAACACACATACAAGCAAGTAAACACACATGCTAAGAAAAATAAATGCATCACTCCTGGTGAGATTCAAGGTTGACAGTAAAAAAACAAGTGACTGTTTCAATCAATACATCAACCAATCACTAGAATTTAGTGTGTGACAGAGAACAGTACAACAACCAAGTCCCTCTCACCTGTCCCTGACACGTCCCACTCTGCACCTGTCATCACTGAGTGACATCTGTATAAGCTAAAACTAATTTTCCTAAAGTGCTTTTCTAAGGCCTCTGACCCTTGAACCATTGATTGAATGAAAGTGTAAAAGTGTGTCAGTGTGAGTGCATGTGTGTTTTGGATCTCATCTGTCCTTGTCCTGTTTCTCTAGTCTCTTGAAGTTGACCATGTCATGAAAACAAAACAGACACTTCAACACACCTGGCAGTACACCAAGTGGGTGTAACGCTCGTTGTCGGTGGAAGGAAGAGTGGACCAAAGTGCAGCATGTATAGTGTTCATGATATTTATTTATAAGAAACACTAAAACAAAAAACAAACAGTTCCGTCAGGCACAGACACTAAACAGAAAATAACACCCCACAAAGCCCAAAAGGAAAATGACAACTTATATATGATCCCCAATCAGAGACAACGATAAACAGCTGCCTCTGACTGGGAACCACACGCTGCAAAAAACAAAGAAATAGAAAACATAGACTTTCCCTCCCGAGTCACACCCTGACCTAAAGAAAATAATAAGGCTCTTTAAGGTCAGGGCGTGACAGTGGGACAAGCTGTCCTGTGTTCTGGTCAAACTTCCAGGCCAAGACAGGGCCATCCTAAGCATGGGACAAGATAATCCTACTATAGGAAAACCTTGGCCAATAACTGTGCTATATTAGTTGCAGTTTGTGTAAAGCTTTTTTAATTGGAAGATACTGTAGCTTCTTTAACCAGCCATAAGAGTCAGAGGTCAATAACACCCAGTAGTCAAACGTATATTAATCACTGTGATACAATTAGATGCTGATTTTGTGCATTTTTGACAGGTGCTGGCACCTCACTGAACGAATGCCACATGAATTGCTCCGCTAAAGTGTATTTGGGAACACAACTGTAAATAACCTGCTTGCCAAAATAAACTCCCACTGTATGCATGTGTGTATTGGTTGATGTGCATTCCATAGGGTGTGGCCGATAAATGCTTTCAAAAACATGACAAGCAGCTATACATAATGTGTACATAGCTATACATAATATCATGAAATACATGTTGGTGCCACTGCAGAGATGACCATTGGTGTTCAACCACAAACTAAAACATGCATTTCAGAGGTTACAGACCTGCATCTCATTTCAACAATGCAATGAAAATGGATCAAAATAAATGGGATGAATTAAACAGAGTATCGTTCGTCCTTTGATATGGAATCCTGGTTGCTGCATTTCAGAAGTGCCCAAGTCAAAGTAATTCAGTTAAGTCAAGTATTCAGTTAAAAGACAGAACAGTGAGTGTTGGGTACAGCGGGATTAGCGTGTCATGGAATACATTGTGAGAGTTGCTAAGAAACAGAGAACCAATCGTCTCCCCATTCATTGAGCCACAGGGGACTAGTTTGGAGTTAATTGCTGCAAATCCAATTTTTTAATTAAAATGAACATCATGACGATCTGACTTGATTGTGTTTTTTCTCTATCTCTCCCCTGTAGGATGACTTGAAAGAGTCCTGTTGTTTTATTTTAATTGGGGCAGTGATGTAATTGGCCTACTCCATGCTGGTCCATTCAATTTAGCCCTGCCGTGTGTGTCACAGAGAGAGAGAGAGAGAGAGACAGAGAGATATATATTATATATTATATTATATATATTATATATATTCACTTTGTATGTTGTCTACCTCACTTGCTTTGGCAATGTTAACACGTTTCCCATGCCAATAAAGCCCTTGAATTGAATTGAATTGAGAGAGAGAGAGAGAGCGAGAGAGAGAGAGAGCATAACAAGTAACATTCCCAGATAATGGAGTAAATAGATGAGATGCTGAGATGTACAACAAGGTATTGGCCAACAAAAAATGAAACAAGGAATTGAAATTTGGATGGCAGAAAACAACAAAAAATGAAACAAGGAATTGGATGACAGAAAAGAGAGAGGGAGAAAAGCAAATGAAGAAGGAGTGGGTAAAGCCGGAGAGGGGATATTTGTTGATGCCGTAAGGCCTTTCACCCTACTCTCTCTCCGTGTCCCCATGGTCCCGCTTAGGTAACTTTTGGACGCCCTCTGAACATGCCGCACCCAAAGATTATTTCTATGCAAATTCATAGATGGGGAGAAAGAGAGGGAGGGAGAGGGGAGGAGGAGGCGAACAAGGGAAAAATGCAAGCGGCAAATGAAATGTAAAACACACTCTGCAAAAAATCGATTCCTCATGCGTCGGCTTGGGTGGTGTACCTTGCAGAGGTGGCACATTGATAAATATTCATAGTGTGTGTGTATTTTGCCTCTCCAAATGGCTGTGTTTTTAAACCAGGGGTCAGGGAAGTAGAGGGGGGTATGAGGGAAGGCCATGGGAACAGACTCTGTACGATAGCCCCCCAACAAAAGTGACTTAACCACAGTAGATTTTTCACTATAGCTCTAGACATCTCACCCCACACTTACACAGTGAGAGGGTTGTTGAGAGTGTATGTGTGTGTGTGTGTGTGTGTGTGTGTGTGTGTGTGCGTGCGTGCGCTGCGTAAGAGAGAGAAAGAAAGAGAGGGAGAGAGGGAGAGAGAGAAAGAGAGAAAGAGAGAGACAGAGAGGGAGAACAGGCGAAAAACAAAACGAGAAATATTAGAGAGGAAGAGCGTGAAAACAACAGTAGTGACCATGTGACATCTACTGTTAGGCCCACCTTTTAACTAAACCTGCCCTGATTTGCTCATTCGGCGCAGCCACTTTGAACACATAGTCCCCCACGTCTAATAACATCCCTGTAATTAGCATATGCTTTGATTATAAAAGTCACTCTCTCAGCCTGACAGAGCATCATGTGTCGTGTTCCAGGGGAAGCTCACTATTTCAATCTCTTTTAATCTTTATTCAACAATTTAACATGCCATATCTCTTTATGTGGGGCCAACGACTGTATGACACTGTAAACCCAGGAGAGAAGTCAATGTAGCTGAGTCCCCTGTAATCCTTCATCACTGAGTCCTTATTTTTGATGCATGTAGGTGTAATCGACATGTGTGTAGGCCTACTGCCATTGATTGTGATCCATCTCCTTTCTGACTGCTATAGAATGCAGTGGGAAGACACTGTTATACAGGAAGATAGGTGTGCCAGATGCCTGTTGGTTTGATTACCCTGAATTAGTGTTATGAAACTGACACAATTAAGAGGCTATAATACCCACTGTATTGAAAAGGTACCTTACCTTTGTGCAAAGCCACACAGTTCTGTGTAACATTTCATTGTTCTGACATGTGAAGTGTGTGTGTCACGCCCTGACCTTAGAGATCCTTATTATTCTCTATGTTTGGTTAGGTCAGGGTGTGATTTGGGTGGGCATTCTATGTTTTCTGTTTCTTTGTTTTTGGCCGGGTATGGTTCCCAATCAGAGGCAGCTGTCTATCGTTGTCTCTGATTGGGGATCATACTTGGGCAGCCCTTTTTCCCACCATTAGGTTGTGGGATCTTGTTTTCTGTTTAGTGTCTGTGCCTGACAGAACTGTGCGCTTTCGTTTTTTGTCCTTGTTATTTTGTTTCGGTGTCATCAATAAAAAGACGATGTACGCCTACCACCCTGCGCCTTGGTCCACTCTTCATCCAACCACCAACGAGAGCCGTAACAGTGTGTGTGTGTTAACTCTGTTAGTTAGTATGTATCCCAGTATTCCAACAGGCCTAAACCAAAGCCCAGTGGTTCTAGCCATAGACAATATTCAGTGTGTGTCCGTGGATTCGTTTTTTTCCTGAGCTGGTTGCTAGTTGTGTGCTATTTTATTTCTCCCCTTGCAAATGGGCTGAAGAACAACAGAGGGGGATCCCCTTGAGGGAGCAGTGTAAACATGCAGCTATGATGCACAGAGCAAGTTCCCACTCCTTCTGCCTGTGCAATACAAAAGCCGCTCCTTTCATCTGAGACAAACAAGTGGATAAAGCAACGCCTACACTCACACACACCTCTTTAATTAACAGATTCATTTACCATGTTTAATCTGTGTGCAAACTCCAAATACAACAAACAAACACAAGCAAAGCAGGATTTTTTCCTGTTGTTTTGTTTGTTTGTACTGCTTCAACATTTAGTAGTGCACTGAAATCCGAGGGAAATTGGTCTGGAAAACAATGTTCTGGCTATGCCTCCGACAATCAACTCCACAGAAGATATTTCTGGCTTAATGATCTAGGTTACTTACGATAAAATAATGTTATTAAAAGTGATCTGGGTTATTTGCAGCCCTGTGAAAATAGCCCCCAAAAACTTCTTAGATATTCAGATTACACTACTTATGCCCCATCATCAAATGTTAACTGCTGTTTCACCGTCCCAATCCTACAAAACAGTCCTTATGAGACAAGGAGAATGTAGCTGCAAGCAGCCATGGCGGGGTTCTAGCCCTATTGCACTTCAGCACCACAATCAGGACAATTTTGACTCATTGTCCTTGGATGAGCTACCAGACAAAAATAACCCTAGGCTCCCCTGGCCCTATTGGCTAAATAATGTTCCGGAATACGAGACCCCAGTACAGTGACTGTGACACCGCAATTACAGAATGAATACAACAGATTGGGTAACACGTTCCTTCCCAAAAGTACGTTTTAACATTTTAGGATCAGATAGTGGGTGTTTCAGTATCAGTGTATAACCTCTCCATTACCTGTGTGTTCCTGCAGAGTTTGGTCACCTGAGCTCTCTCCATTTATTATCAAAGTACACAGCACATTCAAACCTGGGGGGAAAGGCGATGCCTGGTCAGCTTCAGTGTCCAGTGCAGACAAACTAGCTGAAGTTTCACAATTATTGGCGTCCAAGCAGAAAAATAAATAAATAATTTAAAAAATTCCCCTACGCATCACCGTGGGAAACCTAGACCTGCCAGACGTTATAGATCGCCCTGCGGTTGTGGCTGTTGAGGTAACTCAAGGTGTGGGAGGGTTTGACCGTCAAGAAAAAAAATATATATATACAGTGCCTTCCGAAAGTATTCGGCCCCCTTGAACTTTGCGACCTTTTGCCACATTTCAGGCTTCAAACATAAAGATATAAAACTGTATTTTTTTGTGAAGAATCAACAACAAGTGGGACACAATCATGAAGTGGAACGACATTTATTGGATATTTCAAACTTTTTTAACAAATCAAAAACTGAAAAATTGGGCGTGCAAAATTATTCAGCCCCTTTACTTTCAGTGCAGCAAACTCTCTCCAGAAGTTCAGTGAGGATCTCTGAATGATCCAATGTTGACCTAAATGACTAATGATGATAAATACAATCCACCTGTGTGTAATCAAGTCTCCGTATAAATGCACCTGCACTGTGATAATCTCAGAGGTCCGTTAAAAGCGCAGAGAGCATCATAAAGAACAAGGAACACACCAGGCAGGTCCGAGATACTGTTGTGAAGAAGTTTAAAGCCGGATTTGGATACAAAAAGATTTCCCAAGCTTTAAACATCCCAAGGAGCACTGTGCAAGCGATAATATTGAAATGGAAGGACTATCAGACCACTGCAAATCTACCAAGACCTGGCCGTCCCTCTAAACTTTCAGCTCATACAAGGAGAAGACTGATCAGAGATGCAGCCAAGAGGCCCATGATTACTCTGGATGAACTGCAGAGATCTACAGCTGAGATGGGAGACTCTGTCCATAGGACAACAATCAGTTGTATATTGCACAAATCTGGCCTTTATGGAAGAGTGGCAAGAAGAAAGCAATTTCTTAAAGATATCCATAAAAAGTGTAGTTTAAAGTTTGCCACAACCTGGGAGACACACCAAACATGTGGAAGAAGGTGCTCTGGTCAGATGAAACCAAAATTGAACTTTTTGGCAACAATGCAAGACGTTATGTTTGGCGTAAAAGCAACACAGCTGAACACACCATCCCCACTGTCAAACATGGTGGTGGCAGCATCATGGTTTGGGCCTGCTTTTCTTCAGCAGGGACAGGGAAGATGGTTAAAATTGATGGGAAGATGGATGGAGCCAAATACAGGACCATTCTGGAAGAAAACCTGATGGAGTCTGCAAAAGACCTGAGACTGGGACCGAGATTTGTCTTCCAACAAGACAATGATCCAAAACATAAAGCAAAATCTACAATGGAATGGTTCAAAAATAAACATATCCAGGTGTTAGAATGGCCAAGTCAAAGTCCAGACCTGAATCCAATCGAGAATCTGTGGAAAGAACTGAAACCTGCTGTTCACAAATGCTCTCCATCCAACCTCACTGAGCTCGAGCTGTTTTGCAAGGAGGAATGGGAAAAAAATTCAGTCTCTCGATGTGCAAAACTGATAGAGACTTACCCCATACGACTTACAGCTGTAATCGCAGCAAAAGGTGGCGCTACAAAGTATTAACTTAAGGGGGCTGAATAATTTTGCACGCCCAATTTTTCAGTTTTTGATTTGTTAAAAAAGTTTGAAATATCCAATAAATGTCGTTCCACTTCATGATTGTGTCCCACTTGTTGTTGATTCTTCACAAAAAAAATACAGTTTTATATCTTTATGTTTGAAGCCTGAAATGTGGCAAAAGGTCGCAAAGTTCAAGGGGGCCGAATACTTTCGCAAGGCACCTTATATATGCTGTATATTCACTAATGAAATTCTCACAACTCGACATCAGCCAAATATTATAGTTGAACTTCTTCCCCCCCAAAAATACATGTACCACATACAAAATGAATCCAGTTTAAATTCTTGCATTGACTCAATTATTTAAAGCTGTTGAGTTGAGAAGGGAAGTGTATTTCCCCCTCAAAGGGATATGTTTAACAGTATTTTTGTATAAAGCGAGGCACTTTGAATTTCTTGGCAGGATTGCTGTCATTTGCATGTCCATTGTGAGAGAAGACAGGGCTGTGGGATATGTGGGATTTCAAATGAAATGAAATAGTGACACAATAAAAGACAACAGAGGATTTCAGAGCGGGAGGCTTCAGGTGTATGCGGTACACGCTAGTGAAATGAACTAGACGCTATGGAAATATCCCCCTCCTCACGACAAGACATTTGTAGCCGTGACTTCAATGGAGATAATTGAATTTTACAGAAAAAAAACTCAGACAAAAGGAGAATTTTGCTTTGTGTGAATGTGTGGTGTTTATTTTTTCACATTCTCAATGGAGAAAATCTGTTATCACTTTGGGCATTATAAACAGTAGCATACATACAAGCAGAAAAGGAGTAGGTTTATGAGAGACTGAAGACGAGAGTTAACATGTAGCCTAATAATTCAACATGAAAATGACAATATATTGAATAAATTATTAAGTTACAGCAAATGTGATTTGTAGACAAAAATGCATTACTACTAAATAAATGAGCCAAAATTCTCCAGTGGTCAGAACCAAAAAAAGATGTCATGCTCTTTCAGATCAAAAATAAATTTCACACAACATAAAGACATAAATATCCTCACAAAAAAAGGACCTAGTAGGGTATTTTTACTACCACAATGACAGGGCCATGGACACAGGGTTTGTTGTCAGTCTGCTTCAGCTTTGATCAAAAGGCTTGTGAGAGGTTGAGGTGAATATTGTGAAAGAACTCAATGGTTTAGACACACTAGCCTCCACATCTGGGGGAAGTCCCCTGTCCACAGCACAAAGAACCAGGAAGGACGATGGAGAGGGGGCGTCAGACACAAATGACACAACATTTCAATGAGACTGCCGTGAGACTACTGCCTCTCAATTACAGAGAGTGTCAAGGTCAAGGATAGGGTCAAGGGTCAAAATGTTGAAATCAGTTTGCATCAAAATAAATAAAAAGTCTGATTGAGACTCATCAAGTTATCTTGTATTCACTGTGTTAGATTAGAATCATCACTTCAAGGTAGAAAACTGTAACATGCACACATTATACAGGGCTAAACGTGTCTCTTGTCTGCAATAGAATAATGATTCAATGAACAACCACTGGTGTTAAGTAACTCAGTAAGCTATCCTGTGACATTTCTGTACAGTATGTAAAATGCTGGCAGATGTCTGGTAGCTGAAGCTGTCAAGCTCCAACCTCATTCTCTATTCTAACCTCTTCATTATCCCCCTATAACACCCTGAGGCCAGAACACACAAACACACCCGCTGTTCCATTACACTAACTAGCTCCCTCCTGTGTTTATTTAGTCCCAGGGCCGGGGTCTCGTACACACACTGACAGCTCAACCCGACACTTAACAGATATTAGAGATGAAATGACCTTCCTCTCTCCCGTACGTACAGCACTCCTTCCCCTACAGCTGCAGTTCACCTCTCTAAAGACAGAAACATTATTTTGTAGTTGTCAGAAAAAAGAAACGGAACACATCCTCCACTCCGGCGTGTGAAGTGCACCAGCCGTTTCCATCTTTGTATTTCCCCCCTGCACTTGAATAGCAATTAAACGGATTCTCTCGCTCTCTTTTCGTCTCACCTAGGTCTTGTCAGTGAGTGAGTACTTTTGTGTGAGAGGAAGAGGGGAAGGGGAGGAGTGACATATCTAATCGAGTAGGAGCTTCATCTCTGCTGGAAGACTTGTGAAATGAGAGGCAGAGAGGGATCTTTATAAGGCTGGAATTAGAGCTGGGCTGCAAGGCTGCCTTCACTAGATCCGTTTGGGAAGTGTATGAAGTGATTCCATTATAAGAGGGAGCCTTGAAAGGAAGGGGGCCTCAGCCCAGAGGACACCTTGGGAAGGAAGGGAAGAGAGGACCTTGCTGTGTTGAGGAGCAGGAGGAAACCTTGCTGAACCAGCAACTCTCCACACACAGAGAGAGAGAGAGAGAGAGAGAGAGAGAGAGAAAGAGAGAGAGAGAGAGAGAGAGAGATTGCAATCGGACATTTGCTCAGGGCATCACAATTACCTCCAAAATAAAGGTCATTTTTACATCACTCCAACACTCGCAAAATTCAAGTTATTGTACATTGTGCAGTACAGACATAGCAGAAGTAGAAAAAAACATATTTGTACCCTTTTAATTCTTAATTTCTCTGCCAGAGTTATACTAGCAGTAATATATAGGGACTCTGCTATCAGAGTTTATCACACTGTCCATGCCTGTACTTTTTCTATTGCTTATTTGAAAAATGTACTTCTTTTGCATATTCATTCTCTCCACTCTTATAGTTTGGATACAATGAAATAAAGACAAAAAGGAGATGATTCTTCTTCCTGGACTTGATGGGGGACATTATGGTCTCTCAGTCTATCACAAGGACATCAACTGTCCTTTCTATATCCTCTCTTCCCTCTTTCATAATGGACATGAACCTATTGCCCTGTGTCACACAGAGAGTCAATCTCCTCATCGGGCCCTCCCTAACCTCTCCCTCAGACACAAAGAGCACTCCACTCTGCGGGGCCGAACCAGCACTCTGTTACACTCTACACAAGGGCCCTCACTATAGTCAACAAGTGGACTATTGATTACTGCAGCCTCCTACACTAATTACTCTAGGGCTCAGAGAAGAGAAGGAGGACACAGTTATTCTCTCTCTCTCTTTATCGCTCCATCTCTCCATCTCTTGCTTTCTCTCTCTGTCACTCTCTCTTAGAGACTCAATATGGGCAGGAGAGGGAGAGAAAGAGGCCACTATGGTTACTGGATCAGACAAAAAACAACCATACTCTAAAAGAATGGAGGGATGATTGAATGCCTTGATTGTCAAACAGTCATTTTTACCACCCCACACTTTTACTACATTAGCAATTTCCCAACTTGATGGTGGACAAAAGCAGGGAAATACAGGGATTTCCAGTAAGCTCCGAGCTCCACCACAATCCTTAACGTGACTAATAGGCACAGACATGGCTTTCTGGCAGAACTTACGTTGCTTTGACACCTGAAAGTTGTCTACTGATGGTCAGCAGGGTTTGGTCAAGGTTTAAAGTCTGTGTGGTTGTGAGTTGTTGTGAGTGTGAGCTCTTCTTGACAAGACCGCCAGTGGTCAGACACATTAGCCTTCAGTATCAGAACCGTGAAAGTCTCCTGAAAATAGCTTGCACAAGTCACAGCGACCAAACCTCAGACTAGGAGATCTATTAAGGACGGGTCAACAGGCGCTCTACAGTTACTAAAGCCTGGCATTGTGGTTTGAATGATCCAGCACTGCGGAAACGTACAATTCACTCACTGCTGTAATTCTATCTCACAGCCTGAGTGAGAGAGTGAGTGAATGTGTGAAAGGGGGAGAGGAGAGAACACTTAAAAGTCGTCCCTGTAATAAATGAGCTGATGATAAGGGTAGTGGGCCTTTTGAATGAATGACTGTAGTCCATTTAGCCAATGTAAATATGAGAATGACACTAGAAATGACTCATTCAAGTTGTGGTGGACATCGATAACATTTCTGTGCATTACCTTTTAAAATAATACTTGTCCAGGGAAAAATACTTTCTTTTTTAGACGAATAACAACAAAACTAGAACGACAAAAAAGTTGAATAGCAGACTTGGACTTTTGAAAATCCTCTAGGAACTTAATAATCTGTTCCACAATGCATTATTCCATTTTGGCTGAGTGGATCCACTGCACTTGTCACACCTAGTGTGTGTGAATTATCGTAGCTATGTAAAGTGTACCCTCATATTAATCTTTCGACTTTGATTGTGGATTTGCCGGGTCTGCTCGCTCTCATTTGCAAGTAAAAATATGAGATTGAAAATGAGATACATTTATCAAAGGCCACTCATACATTGTCACATTAAAGCACTATCACCACAAATCACCATAAAGCAACATGCGTGTGTGCGTCTGTGTGTGTGACCTCACACACCAATGTGACCTCACACACCAATGTGACCTCACACACCAATGTGACCTCACACACCAATGCAATACATTCCTTTTATGGCTGTGGTTTAGTGACCTATACAATACACAGTTCATCACTGTATATCAGAAATCATAGCTGTAGATTATCTCAATTTCCATCAAATTTTGTACATAATAATCATCCTCCGGCATAAGTTGACCATTATCCTTCCATAACTTGTCTGATAACTCACTCAGCCCACGAAGAGAACCAAGGCCAGCATCTCCATCACTACTTAGGAAAATAAAATGAAAAAGAGAATAAATATCAAAGCATAAACATCTTGTCCGTCTCTGACGATGACCGTAGTGTTTGGAGATGTAAAACCCTCCTAATGAGAGATTTGTTTTCTCCTCTAGCCAGGCAAAGCCCCAGAGTGCCCGTAAACAGGCCTGTATTAGTCTCGGCATGGAGCACGGAGCGGAGCTGAGCGGGCTGCTGCCCCTCATGCCTAATTCATGGAGGGGAGTCAGAGAGAGAGAGGCAGAGGAGGTAGAGGCGGGAGCCGCTTACACTGCCAGGCCAGAGCGGACTAGTGGTCTGAGCCACGCTCCGCTTTCATATTCTAATCAGCCAGCGCAGAGCAGGAAATCTTTGCTCTACAGCCCCACCGTGTTTACACTGTCACAAACATAACTCACAGAGAAAGAGAGAGGGAGAGAGAGTGGTAGCGATAGAGAGAGAGAGAGCGAGAGAGAGAGAGAGAGAGTGGTAGCGATAGAGAGAGAGAGAGAGAGAGAGAGAGAGAGAGAGTGGTAGCGATAGAGAGAGAGAGAGAGAGAGAGAGAGAGAGAGAGAGAGAGAGAGAGTGGTAGCGAGAGAGAGAGAGAGAGACAGAGAGAGAGCGAGAGGGAGAGAGAGCGAGAGAGTGGTAGCGATAGAGAGAGAGAGAGAGCGAGAGAGAGAGAGAGTGGTAGCGATAGAGAGAGAGAGAGAGAGAGAGAGCGAGAGGAAATCAAAAAGTAAAGTGAAAGCGAAGTAGCAAGGCCTTTTGATTATGATAAAAGTTTGCTGACGACAGCAATAAAACAAGCAACAGCCGTGAAGAGGAAAGGCGGATATGGAAATCATGGAGGTTACTTTACTCTGTTTTCTCTCATATACCGTAGCACTACTTTATGAAGCCCCCCGTACATAAGGTGCATTACACTAGAGACCATGGTGAACCGTTAAAAGGAGAGGAGTCAGATCAGTTTAGATGCTAAATTAACCTGGAGGTGAATCAGAATCATTCCTGAACACGTTCTGAGACATACGTGTATTTGCTTGAATTACTGTGGTCTGAGAGAGAGACTGTACTATAGGTGTAGGATCTTAATTTGATCACTTCTTTTTTGCCGAGAACTTTCCTGTACCGCATTAAATGCAGATGAGCTTTGTGATTGACATAAATTCACTGAAAACCCACAATAACAGTACGCCATTTTTCATGTAGCATACTTTTGTCCTGCTAATAGCCTAACCACAAATCAAGCAACATTATGGACAAAACATTAAAATCCTGTTGTGGCAGGACTATTTTGAATGAAGATACTCAGGGTTTCACTAGAGAACCGATAAGGTATCTGTGGAAGATAGAGTTGTTGTCACATGGACATGGTTTGGTGTTGATATTGTGTGTGAGCATCACAGATTGTCTGATTGGAATTTGTTGTCTTGGTATTTGTTATCACACCCGTTTGTGTCCAATATTTTCAGATATTTGTTATTTACTAAATGTCTAATTGCCAAAGACAAATCTTGTTAAAGGGGTATTTCAACCTTGAAACTAATTTTGTCAAACACGTTATACATTGGGAGTGTCAACAAGTTGCGCCCATTTATTTCACAAATCCATAAATTGTCTGCAATCTTGATTCCCAGAAATTCTGTCAAATGATAGGTTGAAAGGTGAACTCCTTAGCCAACTGTACACTAATCCGGATGCTTATAAGAAATCGTGCCATGCCCTCCGACGAATCAACAAACAGGCAAGGGGTCAGTCAATATAGGACTAAGACTGAATTCTACTACACCAGCTCTGACGCTCATCGGCTGCGGCAGGGCTTGCATACTATTACGGATTACAAAGGGAAGCCCAGCCGCAAGCTGCCCAGTGACACGAGCCTACTAGACGAGCTAAATCACTTATATGCACACTTCGAGGCAAGCAACACTGATGCATACATGAGAGCAAGAGTTGTTCCGGACAACTGTGTGATCACACTCTCCGTAGCTGATGTGAGTAAGACCTTTAAAGGTCTTACTCACATCAGCTACGGAGAGTGTGATCACACAGTCGTCCGGAACAGCTCTTGCTCTCATGTATGCTTCAGTGTTGCTTGCCTCGAAGCGTGCATATATAAGTGATTTAGCTCGTCTAGTAGGCTCGTGTCACTGGGCAGCTCCCATGTGACCAATAAAATTGTATTTTATTTGATACAGTGCCTTGCGAAAGTATTCGGCCCCCTTGAACTTTGCGACCTTTTGCCACATTTCAGGCTTCAAACATGAAGATTTAAAACTGTATTTTTTTGTGAAGAATCAACAACAAGTGGGACACAATCATGAAGTGGAACGACATTTATTGGATATTTCAAACTTTTTTAACAAATCAAAAACTGAAAAATTGGGCGTGCAAAATTATTCAGCCCCTTTCCTTTCAGTGCAGAAAACTCTCTCCAGAAGTTCAGTGAGGATCTCTGAATGATCCAATGTTGACCTAAATGACTAATGATGATAAATACAATCCACCTGTGTGTAATCAAGTCTCCGTATAAATGCACCTGCACTGTGATAGTCTCAGAGGTCCGTTAAAAGCGCAGAGAGCATCATGAAGAACAAGGAACACACCAGGCAGGTCCGAGATACTGTTGTGAAGAAGTTTAAAGCCGGATTTGGATACAAAAAGATTTCCCAAGCTTTAAACATCCCAAGGAGCACTGTGCAAGCGATAATATTGAAATGGAAGGAGTATCAGACCACTGCAAATCCACCAAGACCTGGCAGTCCCTCTAAACTTTCAGCTCATACAAGGAGAAGACTGATCAGAGATGCAGCCAAGAGGCCCATGATCACTCTGGATGAACTGCAGAGATCTACAGCTGAGGTGGGAGACTCTGTCCATAGGACAACAATCAGTCGTATATTGCACAAATCTGGCCTTTATGGAAGAGTGGCAAGAAGAAAGCAATTTCTTAAAGATATCCATAAAAAGTGTAGTTTAAAGTTTGCCACAAGCCACCTGGGAGACACACCAAACATGTGGAAGAAGGTGCTCTGGTCAGATGAAACCAAAATTGAACTTTTTGGCAACAATGCAAAACGTTATGTGTGGCGTAAAAGCAACACAGCTGAACACACCATCCCCACTGTCAAACATGGTGGTGGCAGCATCATGGTTTGGGCCTGCTTTTCTTCAGCAGGGACAGGGAAGATGGTTAAAATTGATGGGAAGATGGATGGAGCCAAATACAGGACCATTCTGGAAGAAAACCTGATGGAGTCTGCAAAAGACCTGAGACTGGGACGGAGATTTGTCTTCCAACAAGACAATGATCCAAAACATAAAGCAAAATCTACAATGGAATGGTTCAAAAATAAACATATCCAGGTGTTAGAATGGCCAAGTCAAAGTCCAGACCTGAATCCAATCGAGAATCTGTGGAAAGAACTGAAAACTGTTGTTCACAAATGCTCTCCATCCAATCTCACTGAGCTCGAGCTGTTTTGCAAGGAGGAATGGGAAAAAATGTCAGTCTCTCGATGTGCAAAACTGATAGAGACATACCCCAAGCGACTTACAGCTGTAATCGCAGCAAAAGGTGGCGCTACAAATTATTAACTTAAGGGGGCTGAATAATTTTGCACGCCCAATTTTTCAGTTTTTGATTTGTTAAAAAAGTTTGAAATATCCAATAAATGTCGTTCCACTTCATGATTGTGTCCCACTTGTTGTTGATTCTTCACAAAAAAATACAGTTTTATATCTTTATGTTTGAAGCCTGAAATGTGGCAAAAGGTCGCAAAGTTCAAGGGGGCCGAATACTTTCGCAAGGCACTGTATATTTCAAGCAGACCACCATAGTCCCTGTGCCCAAGAACGCCAAGGTAACCTGCCTGAATGACTACCGACCTGTAGCACTCACGTCTATAGCCATGAAGTGCTTAGAAAGGCTGGTCATGGCTCACATCAACACCATCATCCCAGAAACCCTAAGCCCACTCTAATTTGCATACCGCCCCAACAGGTTCACAGATGACACATTCTCTATTGCACTCCACACTGCCCTTTCTCACCTGGACAAAAGGAAAACCTATGTGAGAATGCTGTTCATTGACTACAGCTCAGCGTTCAAAACCATAGTGCCCTCAAAGCTCATCACTAAGCTAATGACCCTGGAACTAAACAATGACCCTGGAACTGGACTTCCTTACAGGCCACACCCAGGTGGTAAGGGAAGGAAACAACACATCTGCCACGTGATCCTCAGGGGTGCATGCTCAGTCCCCTCCTGTACTTACTGATCACCCAGGACTGCGAGGCCAATCATGACTCCAACACCATCATTAAGTTTGCCGACGGTACAACGATGGTAAGCCTGATCACGGACAACGATGAGACAGTCTATAGGGAAGTCAGAGACCTGGCAGTGTGGTGCCAGGACAACAACCTCACCTTCAACGTGATCAAGACAAGGACCAGATTGTGGACTACAGGTAAAGGAGGCCGAGCATGCCCCCATTCACATCGACAAGGCAGTAGTGGAGCGGGTCGAGAGCTTCAAGTTCCTTGGTGTCCACATCACCAACAAATCATGGTCCAAACACACAAAGACAGTCATGAAATGGGCACAACAATGCTTATTCCCTCTCAGGAAACAGACCGCAAGGCACTACAGAGCGTAGTGCGTACGGCCCAGTACATCACTGGGGCCAAGCTTCCTTCCATCCAGGGCCTTTATACCCGATGGTGTCAGAGGAAGGCCCTAAAAATGGTCAAAGACCCCAGCCACCCTAGTCATAGACTGTTCTCTCTGCTACAGCATTGCAAGCAGTACCAGAGCGCCAATTCTAGGTCCAAAAGGCTCCTTAACAGCTTCTCACCCCAAGCCATAAGACTGTTGATCAAATGTCTACCTGGACTATTTGCATTTCCCCCCTTTTTTACGCTGCTGATACTCCCGGACCATCACATTGCCTCCACCAGATGGCGTCAAGCACTCCAGCATCTTTTCATTTTTTCTGCGTCTCACGAATGTTCCTCTTTGTGATCCGAACACCTCAAACTTAGATTTGTCTGTCAATAACACTTTTTTCCAATCTTCCTCTGTCCAGTGTCTGTGTTCTTTAGCCCATCTTAATCTTTTATTTTTATTGGCCAGTCTGAGATATGGCCATTTCTTTGCAACTCTGCCTAGAAGGCCAGCATCCCGGAGTAGCTTCTTCACTGTTGACGTTGAGGCTGGTGTTTTGCGAGTACTATTTAATGAAGCTGCCAGTTGAGGACTTGTGAGGCATCTGTTTCTCAAACTAGACACTCTAATGTACTTGTCCTCTTGCTCTGTTGTGCACCGGGGCCTCACACTCCTTTTCATATTCTGGTGAGAGCCAGTTTGCGCTGTTCTGTGAAGGGAGTAGTACACAGTGTTGTAAGGGATCTTCAGTTACTTGACAATTTCTCACATGGAATAGCCGTCATTTCTCAGAACAAAAATAGACTGACGAGTTTCAGAAGAAAGTTATTTGTTTCTGGCCATTTTGAGCCTGTAATCGAACCCACAAATGCTGATGCTCCACATACTCAACTAGTCTAAAGAAGGCCAGTTTTCTTGCTTCTTTAATCAGAACAACTGTTTTCAGCTATGCTAACATAACTGCAAAAGCGTTTTCTAATGATCAATTAGCCTCTTAAAATGATAATCTTGGATTAGCTAACACAACGTGCCATTGGAACACAGGAGTGATGGTTGCTGATAATGGGCCTCTGTACGCCTATGTAGATATTCCATAAACAAATCTGCTGTTTCCAGCTACAGAAGTCATTTACAACATTAACAATGTCTACACTGTATTTCTGATCAATTTGATGTCATTTGAATGGAATTTTTTTTTGCTTTTCTTTCAAAAACAAGGACATTTCTAAGTGATCCCAAACCTTCGAACGGGAGTGCCATATGACCTCAATTACCTCGACTAACCCGTACCCCTGCACATTGACTCGGTACGAGTACCCCTGCACATTGACTCGGTACGAGTACCCCCTGCACATTGACTCGGTAAGAGTACCCCTGCACATTGCTCGGAACGAGTACCCCTGCACATTGACTCGGTACGAGTACCCCTGCACATTGACTCGGTACGACTACCCCTGCACATTGACTCGGTACGAGTACCCCTGCACATTGACTCGGTACGACTACCCCTGCACATTGACTCGGTACGAGTACCCCCTGCACATTGACTCGGTACGAGTACCCCTGCACATTGCTCGGTACGAGTACCCCTGCACATTGACTCGGTACGAGTACCCCTGCACATTGACTCGGTATGAGTACCCCATGTATATTGTCTCGGTACGAGTACCCCTGCACATTGACTCTGTACGAGTACCCCTGCACATTGACTCGGTACGAGTACCCCATGTATATTGTCTCGGGTACGAGTACCCCATGTATATTGTCTCGTTATTGTTATTTTATTATGTAACTGTTTTTTACTTAAGTGTATTTAGCAAATATTTTCCCACTCTGCACTGTTCATTAAGGGCTTGTAAGTAAGCATTTCACAGTAAGGTCTACCTGTTCGGAGCATGTGAGAAATAATATTTTATTTTATTTGATGTCTTGTTATCCATCCTTAAATTCAGATATTAATTTCATGTCATCTAATTAGCTTTGGTAATTTGCTGGCGAGGCTGCTAAAACACAAATTAAAATTTGATTCCTGATTTTTGTTGCTATGAGACCTGACCATATTCCCTCGAGATTGGCCCCAACTTGTGGGATCACATTCAAAGGAGAAAGCTATTTTGAATCTGTAGTTAAATTACCAATGCTAAATAGATGAAATGAAATGCATATATTTATTCAAGAATGTAGAACAAGACATGTACAGCTTGCTTTCCTATTCCTTCTGGGAATCAAGACTGCAGAGGTTTTTATAGATTTTTAGGTCACTCCTAAGGTATAAAAAACATTTCACAAAATAAGATTCCATTCTTTGGTTTGTGTTGAGAACAATTTAGAGAGGATTTGAGGACATTCATCTTATTAATTAATAAAACTTGGACCTGGATCATACACCTCTTATCTACTATCATCCAGACATCACAGTTCTATCAACACTCTGTCCTGTTATGCATAGAGATGAGCCCTTAGTCAAGCACAGCAACACCATTATAACTAATGTGAGCTATTCAAATTAAAATACATTAGAAACAGAGAGAGGGGATGGAAAAAGGAGAACCATCAAATAAGCTATATTCTAGAGATCACGCCAAAAAGCTGCATTTAAAAAATCAATACCAAAGATTTCAGTAAAACTCTCATGTATCATTGAAAAGTAGCCATGATTTTATTACCTTTTTACTGTAAGGAAGAATTTTGATACAGGTTCACTTTTGATTTTGTGATGAGCGGTCATTATTATGGCTGATACAATTTCTTAGACTTCTGAATCCATAACAAAGGAATCAGACGCTGTTTCAGCACTCTGCCGAGTTAAGGAGGAAAACAGAGACATATCAAAGTTTGAATCGGCTATTATGACTACTGTCTACCATGACTATGGCTAATTTAAAGAGCATGTAAGGGTTTTTGGAACAATGGGTCATAATATTTAATATTATTTTTAATATCCTTCCCATACTCTCTTTACTGTGTGTTGATTCTGGGAACAACCAAAAGGATCCATCTCCTCCCACATGTCAGAGTAATGGAGACAGACAGTAATGGTGGCAGTAAACTTCTGGCTGACTCCTTCGAGAGGAGAGAGAAAGAGTTGTGGGAGAGAGGGGAAGAGTGGTGGGAGAGAGGGGAAGAGTGGCGAGAGAGAGGGAGAGAGTGAAGGGAGAGAGGGGAAGAGTGGTGGGAGAGAGGGTGAGAGTGGTGGGAGAGAGGGGAAGAGTGGTGGGAGAGAGGGGAAGAGTGGTGGGAGAGAGGGTTAGAGTGGTGGGAGAGAGGGGAAGAGTGGTGGGAGAGAGGGGAAGAGTGGTGAGAGAGAGGAAGAGAGTGGTAGGAGAGAGGGAGAGAGTGGTGGGAGAGAGGGGAAGAGTGGCGAGAGAGAGGAAGAGATTGGTAGGAGAGAGGGGAAGAGTGGTGAGAGAGAGAGAGTGGTGGGAGAGAGGGGAAGAGTGGCGAGAGAGAGGGAGAGAATCGTGAGAGAGAGGGAGAGAGTGGAGGGAATGAGGGAAAGAGTGGCGAGACAGAGGGAGAGAGTGGTGGGAGAGAGGGAGAGAGTGGTGGGAGAGAGGGAGCGAGTGGTGGGAGAGAGGGAGAGAGTGGTGGGAGAGAGGGGAAGAGTGGTGGGAGAGAGGGGAAGAGTGGCGAGAGAGAGTGGTGGGAGAGAGGGGAAGAGTGGTGGGAGAGAGGGGAAGAGTGGTGAGAGAGAGTGTGGTGGGAGAGAGGGGAAGAGTGGCGAGAGAAAGGGAAAGAGTGGTGGGAGAGAGGGGAAGAGTGGCGAGAGAGAGGGAGAGAGTGGTGGGAGAGGGGGGAAGAGTGGCGAGAGAGAGGGAGAGAGTGGTGGGAGAGAGGGGAAGAGTGGTGAGAGAGAGGAAGAGAGTGGTAGGAGAAAGGGAGAGAGTGTGGGAGAGAGGGGAAGAGTGGCGAGAGAGAGGAAGAGAGTGGTGGGAGAGAGGGGAAGAGTGGTGAGAGAGAGGAAGAGAGTGGTGGGAGAGAGGGGAAGAGTGGAGAGATTGTGGGGATATAATTCACAGTGAGTACTTCAACAGGACAAGGGAGTGTTATTGATGGAGCTGTGTAGGTCTCTGTCGTCCCTCAGGCCTCCAGTTCAAACTGAAGAAGTGTTAACTGGAATGGCATTCAGTGTAATACAAACACACCTATACACAGGCCTCAAGTATGTGCATGCAAACACACTCGCACTCAAACATGCACGTACACACCCATGCACACACACACAGAGACTGTAATACACACAAACAGACACATACCATTTCCATATTTACTGCTGGGTGAGGAAGGAGAAAGGAGAGGAACAAAACTCATAAATAAATGACAATGCACAGCTTCCCCTGAAAATAGAAGTCTCATTTTGTGTTTGTATTATATTCAGCCGGTAAAATGTAATCTCCCTTTTAATACCCTCCATTGTATAAACAGGAGAGCGGTTGCTGAAAAATAAACATTAAGAATGCAACCTTATGAAAATCGATTTGGGATTGAAAAATATTATCTCTGCTTGGTTGTTTATTAATGCAACATCAGGCATAGAAACACTATCTACAGAAAAATCTACAGAAAACCGGGTGTTTTATTATTCTTTTTTTTATGGGGAAAGGCTGCAGGACGGGGTGTAGTAACATGCAAAGTTACTGGAGATAAATGCCAAAAAGTGTTCATGTTTGCAGCATTGTTTAGAATAAGATTAGAATCTAAATGTATCTGAATAGAAAGTGGTTATCACCACTACATATGTACGCTGTGGGTATTTTTGCAAATATAGAAAATGCAACTGCATTTCCTTCCTCTGAAACCTCTGGAACCTCCTGTTGTTGTAAAGTAAATTAACCACCCAAAGCAGCAGGCCTCCACAACATCAAACACACATTCTTTATGGCTGAATATAAGTGACATAGATTGACTGCCATAGGATGGTTCATACTGGTGGGAAACACTCTAGGGGATACGAATAAGCCTCTCAAAAACATATCATCAAAAATAAAAATACATAGTTGACAGCAGGAAGCAGACTTGCTTTTTTCTTAAAATCTAACGTTTTCTTAAAATGGTGTTACAAACAATTACTGTGGTTTTAACTGTACCAAATTAGCAATCATGTCCTTTTTAAAGCACTGAAGCAATAAGAATAGATTGTCACACAGAAGATTTACTGTACAGTATTTATTGTGAGACCAGAGGTATTGAGTAAAGATGACTAATGCGATTTGTTTTGTTGGGAGGGAACTGATAAATTGTACCTCCGTGGACCATTGGGCTGTTGGGCTGTGTGGCTGGATCCAAGCCGCCCGCTGTATTATATCATACTGTAAATGGCTGAGCCACAGAAAGCAAACGATTCTGCCGGCAGACTAGACTAATCACTTGGGTTGGTAAGCCAATCCTCCACGGACACGCACCGCAAGTATGAAAGTGTGTCTGTAGCCTCGATTATTTATTCATTTTGTTTGATTCAGGGGGCAATGTTCCCCTGTTGGATTATCGAGTCGACTCCCTATCTGGTGAGAACATTGGCACCCTGCCCTCTGTTTAAGATATCAAAGATTTGCGGCGTCTCGTTGCCTGGCGTTGGCTCGCCTTTGGGGAGTTTCACTAAACATGAAATGGATCAAGCCACAGCGATGTTGAGAGAGAGGGAGGGAGACGGAAAGAAAGAGCGAGGGGATGGAGGGAGGGAGAGAAAAATGAAAAGATGTAATGGGTTCTTATGTTTCAGAGGAAGAAGTGCTGTCGCTGCCTCCAGAAGCTAGCTCCTTCCCTCTGCTATGAGAGCCTGGTGGTCTCAGGAGAACCAGGCTGTGGGGAAGGAGGCTAGAAGTTATCACCGGAGAGGACGGTGTCTGTGTGTTTCTGTAATCTGTTAACATTAGTTACGGCAGATTAATACATTTCCTCGCTTTAGTTTTGTTTCACTGTTATGATGTGAAACATAAACAGACACTACAGTACAAAAACAAGTCTGATTTATAAACCAACAACCAGGATCTTTTTCCTTCCAGGAACCAACTCAGTCTACTAAATTTGTTTGTAACTTATTGTTTTACTTATTTTGTACATAATGTTGCCGTCTCTTATGACCGAAAAAAACTTCTAGACATCAGGACTGCGATTACTCACCACAGACTAGCAGAATGCTTTTTTTTCCCTTTCACGACTATGACGAGCCTGACACGAAGCATATACTGCTTCCTCGGGAAAAGGCCCCGATCCTTGTGATCTGCGTGAAGAGGAAGCAGAGAAAGAGGGGCCAAAGGTCAGACTGTCTTCTGAGAATTCGTAGGCAATCAAATAAACGCCCACTTCCCTCCATTCTGCTAGCAAACGTGCAATTTTAGGAGAATAAAATCTACGAGTTATGCGGAAGATTAAACTACCAACGGGACATTAAAAACTGTCAAATCTTATGCTTCACGTAGTCGTGGCTGAACGACGACAATATCAACATACAGCTGGCTGGTTAAACGATGTACCGGCAGGATAGAACAGCGGCGTCAGGTAAGACAAGGGGCAGAGGTCTATGTATTTCTGCAAACAACAGCTGGTGCACGATACCTAAGGAAGTCTCAAGCTATTGCTCGCCTGAGGTAGAGTATCTCATGATAAGCTATAGACCACACTACCTACCGAGATAGTTTTCATCTGTCTTCCTTGTAGCTGTTTACATACCACCACAGCCAGAGGCTGGCACTAAGACACCATGAGCAAACAAGAAACCACTCACCCAGAGGCGGCGCTCCTAGTAGCCGGGGAATGTAATGCAAGGAAACATAAATCTGTTTTACCAAATTTCTATCAGCATGCTAAATGTGCAACCAGAGGAAAAATAACTCTGGATCACCTATACTCCACACACAGAGATGCATACAAAGCTCTCCCTAACCGTCCATTTGGCAAATCTGACCATAATTCTATCCTCCTGATTCCTGCTTACAAGCAAAAATTAAAGCAGGAAGCACCAGTGACTAGATCAATAAAAAAAGTGGTCAGAGGAAGCAGATGCTAAGCTACAGGACTGTTTTGCTAGCACAGACTGGAATATGTTACGGGATTCCTCCAATGGCATTGAGGAGAACACCACATCAGTCCTTGGCTTCATCAATAAGTGCATCGATGACATCGTCCCCACAGCGACTTTACGTACCCCAACCAGAAGCCACGGATTACAGGCAGCATCCTCACTGAGCTAAAGGCTAGAGCTGCCGCTTTCAAGGTTTGGGACTCTAACCCTTAAGCTTATAAGAAATTCCGCTATACCCTTCAACAAACCATCAAACAGCCAAAGCTTCAACACAGGACTAAGATCGAATCATACGACAGCGGCTCTGACGCTTGTCGGATGTGGCAGGGCTTGCAAACCATTACAGACTACAAAGGGGAGCACAGACGAGAACTGCCCAGTGACACAAGCCTACCAGATGAGCTAAACTACTTCTATGCTCATTTAGAGGCAAATAACACTGAAAATTGCATGAGAGCACCAGCTGTTCCGGAAGACTGTGTGATCATGCTCTCTGCAGCCGATGTGAGTAAGCCCTTTAAAGAGGTCAACATTCACAAGACTGCAGGGCAAGACAGATAACCATGACGTGTACTGTGATCATGTGTGACAGGTTAAAGGAAATATTCATAGCCTGTTATACATTAAAAAGTGTTAGTAAGTTTATAGTATGTGAGGATCTTAAAACATCTAAGGTTAAAAAGATGCATTCAGTATTAGTTGATAGAGATTGATAACATTCATATAATTGTGTTAAAGTTCAAATCTGTCAAAGGGTACGAATCGTGAGAGTAATGTGTAAACGTTATATTGATTACTTTATTTTGTGGTGCCTAAAAATGTTAATCTGTGATCTACGAAATGCTCTTAATCTATGAGCCGGAGATCGATTGCTCTGGTCTCCACCCATATTCCTGGGGAAAATTGGGGTCTTTTCTCATTACACTACGTTGAATTGAGAATACAACACCGTATCACACTCGTGATTATTTCTCCCCTGTTTTCAGGTACTTTATTGATGATAAAAATAGTAATTTAAATGTTATAACTCGCTAACATGTCAAGAGTGTTTAAGGTGTGTCTTAGTAACGTCTTGAGGAAGTTAGAGTTAAGTTTGAAGAGAGTATTATTAGCCCTGCTCGGTTGAAGTGAAGAATAGCATCATACTGAGAGTAGCTGCCATTTTATGTCGATTGTGAATGAACATGTACGTTGTTAATAAGATATTTTGCTGTGTTAGTTGTATAATGGGTTTTCTGTTGTTTTGCATTGTGTTACTTTTGTGAAATGATTACACTACGTTGAATTGAGAATACAACACCGTATCACACTCGTGATTATTTCTCCCCTGTTTTCAGGGGCGTAACACATGCGCTGACCAACTGGCAAGTGTCTTCACTGACATTTTCAACCTCTCCCTGTCTGAGTATGTAATACCAACATGTTTTAAGTAGAGCACCATAGTGCTTGTGCCCAAGAACACTAAGGTAACCTGCCTAAATGATTACCGACCCTTAGCACTCACGTCTGTAGCCATGAAGTGCTTTGAAAAGCTGGTCATGGCTCACATCAACACCATCATCCCAGAAACCCTAGACCCACTCCAATTTGCGTACCACCCCAACAGATCCACAGATGATGCAATCTCTATTGCACTCCACACTGCCCTTTCCCACCTTGACAAAAGGAACACCTATGTGAGAATGACCTCAGCTCAGCGTTCAACACCATAGAGCCCTCAAAGCTCATCAATAAAGCTAAGGACCCTGGGACTAAACACCTCCCTCTGCAACTGGATCCTGGACTTCCTGACGGGCAGTCCCCAGGTGGTATGGGTAGGTAACAACATGTCTGCCACGCTGATCCACAACACAGCAGCCACTCAGGGGAGCGTGCTCAAGCCCCTCCTGTACTCCCTGTTCACTCATGATTGCACGGCCAGGCACAATCATAAAATGTGACGATAACAGTGGTAGGCCTGATCACCGACAACAACGAGACAGCCTATAGGGATGAGGTCAGAGACCTGGCCGTGTGGTGCCAGGACAACAACCTCTCTCTCAACGTGATCAAGACAAAGGAGATGATTGTGGACTACAGGAAAAAGAGGACCGAGCATGCCCCCATTCTCATCGACGGGGCTGCAGTGGAGCAGGTTGAGAGCTTCAAGTTCCTTGGTGTCCACATCACCAACAAACTAACATGGTCCAAGCACACCAAGACAGTCGTGAATAGGGCACGTCAAAACCTATTTCCCCTCAGGAGACTGAAAAGATTTGGCATGGGTTCTCAGATCCTCAAAAGGTTTTACAGCTGCACCATTGAGAGCATCCTGACTGATTGCGTCACTGCCTGGTATGGCAACTGCTCGGCCTCCGACCGCAATGCACTACAGAGGGTTGTGCGAACGGCCCAGTACATCACTTGGGCCAAGCTTCCTGCCACACCAGGACCTCTATACCAGGTGGTGTCAGAGGAAGGCCCTAAAAAACTGTCAAAGACTCCAGCCACCGTAGTCATAGACTGTGCTCTCTGCTACCGCACGGCAAGCGGTACCAGAAGTGCCAAGTCTAGGTCCAAGAGGCTTCTACACAGCTTCTACCCCCAAGCCATAAGACTCTTGAACATCTAGTCAAATGTCTACCCAGACTATTTGCAATGCCCCCCCCATCTTTACACCACTGCTACCTTCTGTTGTCACCTTTACATAGTCACTTTAATAACTCTACCTACATGTATATACTACCTCAACTAACCGGTTCCCCCGCACATTGACTCTGTTTCGGTACCCCCCCTTGCTATTGTTATTTTACTGCTGCTCTTTAATTACTTGTTACTTTTATTTCTTATTCTTATGCGTATTATTTTTTTTAACTGCACTGTTGGTTAGGGGCTCATAAGTAAGCATTTCACTGGTTTTCAAGGTCTACACATGTTGTATTCAGCATTTCACTGGTTTTCAAGGTCTACACATGTTGTATTCAGCATTTCACTGGTTTTCAAGTTCTACACATGTTGTATTCAGCATTTCACTGGTTTTCAAAGTCTACACATGTTGTATTCAGCATTTCACTGGTTTTCAAGGTCTACACATGTTGTATTCAGCATTTCACTGGTTTTCAAGGTCTACACATGTTGTATTCAGTATTTCACTGGTTTTCAAGGTCTACACATGTTGTATTCAGCATTTCACTGGTTTTCAAGGTCTACACATGTTGTATTCAGCATTTCACTGGTTTTCAAGGTCTACACATGTTGTATTCAGCATTTCACTGGTTTTCAAGGTCTACACATGTTGTGTTCAGCATTTCACTGGTTTTCAAGGTCTACACCTGTTGTATTCAGCATTTCACTTGTTTTCAAGGTCTACACATGTTGTATTCAGCATTTCACTGGTTTTCAAGATCTACACATGTTGTATTCAGCATTTCACTGGTTTTCAAGGTCTACACATGTTGTGTTCAGCATTTCACTGGTTTTCAAGGTCTACACATGTTGTGTTCAGCATTTCACTGGTTTTCAAGGTCTACACATGTTGTATTCAGCATTTCACTGGTTTTCAAGGTCTACACATGTTGTATTCAGCATTTCACTGGTTTTCAAGGTCTACACATGTTGTATTCAGCATTTCACTGGTTTTCAAGGTCTACACATGTTGTATTCAGCATTTCACTGGTTTTCAAGGTCTACACATGTTGTATTCAGCATTTCACTGGTTTTCAAGGTCTACACATGTTGTATTTGGCGCATGTGACAAATAAAATGTGATTTGATTTGATTTTGATGTCATTGTAAAATGACGGGAACAGATTGCATACCGCTTGTACTTGTGTTATGCTTAATGAGGACTATTGGCTGACGGTATTCCTACAATCAGGATATGGGACAACTTGAGGAAAACCAAGAGTCTAGCAACTATTTTCCGTTCAAACCTTACCTCAATCATGTCACATATTTTGTTAGAAACCAATGACACACAGCCCCATGTGCGGACACAACCTCTCCTACTCTAATCTGAGCAAACACAGCATTCATCATGGCCGCCGACTGTCTGACCCAGTGTGAAGGTGTTCTTATCTCCGAGCTCCTCTAATCAAAACAACCAGATCTGTATCCTCCATCCTCCAAACGGAACCAATCCACAATCACCTCTGCATAATGGCTTGGGATAATCACTGGAGACCCTGGGGCTAATACCACACTGGGTTTCTGATTTCTCCCATAAATCGCCATAAAGCATCCTCAAGCATCCTCCTGACTTCAGATAGATTACCTGTCTGTGCATTAAGCATAACTTAGACCACGTCTGAGACCACAGAAGACGCCAGCACACTGGCTGCTTAAGAGGGAGACGCTACATCTAGCTCCATCCTTGGCCTCTTCAAAACCACAAGGCTATTACGGCTGCCTGTTAAAAGCTTTGAGGGAGCGAGACGTCCACTCCACACAGTCAAAGTCAGAGGGGAAACAGAGGGGAAAGCGAAGCGCCCCGTGCCAAGGTGACTGAACCCATTTGTCTCTCTGTCTCCATCCTGCATTCCACTTCTGATGCAACCAGTCCGAGGTCTCTAGAGCTGTTTTACAACAACTTCATTAACTGCATTGAGATGAAGAACTTTGTACTTTGTTCTCAGCATTGTGGGAGTAGAAGGTGGAGGGTAAACAGCACTATCTTGGTGTAGTACCTGAGAGTCCAAGGTCACATTACACTTGGAACTTTGCTCTCAAAGTTAACTCTTCATCTTGATATCTGTAACTCTAATAGAGAAATGAGTATAGCATCCCAATAGCAATGTTTTGACTCTAACGTAATGGCAAGGAAGAGGATCAAACCATTGTGAAAGCAATGCTAAGTAATCAGTTGGTATGCCCTGCATTGCCAATGTCCCCTGACTGTGTTTGAGAGAGTTTAGGATACATGAAAGAAGAAGAGTCAGTAGGGAAGATTGGACATTAAGAGAGGAGGGGTACAAATCAAATAAACAGGAGCCACCCCCGGATCAATGGCCTCGATTGGAAGGCGATGGATTTCAAATTATAACCAGCCTGCTCATTATTGGCTGAGTAAGCGTCCACTCGCTACTTCCCCCTCTTTCCTGTTCCTATATAGGAGTGCGGTGAGGGATGACTTCTACCCAGTGGGTGCACACACACACACGTAAACACAAACAGACCCTGTTCATAGCACTCTCAGAACCAATGGATTGAGAATGGATCAGTGGAGTGTTTGTATGTGTGTGTGCGTGTGTGTTTGTGTGTGTGTGTGTGTGTGTGTGTGTGTGTGTGTGTGTGTGTGTGTGTGTGTGTGGTAGGTGGCGGGAGGAGGTTTGGGGGGGGGGGGGGGGGCGAATGGCGACGTTCCCCCATTTGCAGTGGGGAGAATAAGTACTTGATACACTGCCGATTTTGCAGGTTTTCCTACTTACAAAGCATGTAGAGGTCTGTAATTTTTATCATAGGTACACTTCAACTGTGAGAGACGGAATCTAAAACAAAAATCCAGAAACTCACATTGTATGATTTTTAAGTAATTCATTTGCATTTTATTGCATAAACATAAGTATTTGATACATCAGAAAAGCAGAACTTAATATTTGGTACAGAAACCTTTGTTTGCAATTACAGAGATCATACGTTTCCTGTAGTCCTTAACAAGGTTTGCACACACTGCAGCAGGGATTTTGGCCCACTCCTCCATACATACAGACCTTCTCCAGATCCTTCAGGTTTCAGGGCTGTCACTTGGCAAAGATTGTCTATTGGGTTCAGGTCTGGAGACTGGCTAGGCCACTCCAGGACCTTGAGATGCTTCTTACGGAGCCACTCCTTAGTTGCCCTGGCTGTGTGTTTCGGGTTGTTGTCATGCTGGAAGACCCAGCCACGACCCATCTTCAATGCTGTTACTGAGGGAAGGAGGTTGTTGGCCAAGATCTCGCGATGCATGGCCCCATCCATCCTCCCCTCAATACAGTGCAGTTGTCCTGGCCCCTTTGCAGAAAATCATCCCCAAAGAATGAAGTTTTCACCTCCATACTTCACGGTTGGGATGGTGTTCTTGGGGTTGTACTCATCCTTCTTCTTCCTCCAAACACGGCGAGTGGAGTTTAGACCAAAAGGCTCTATTTTTGTCTCATCAGACCACATGACCTTCTCCCATTCCTCCTCTGGATCATCCAGATGGTCAATGGCAAACTTCAGACGGGCCTGGACATGCGCTGGCTTGAGCAGGGGGACCTTGCGTGCGCTGCAGGATTTTAATCCATGACGGCGTAGTGTGTTACTAATGGTTTTCTTTGAGACTGTGGTCCCAGCTCTCTTCAGGTCATTGACCAGGTCCTGACGTGTAGTTCTGGGCTGATCCCTCACCTTCCTCATGATCATTGATGCCCCACGAGGTGAGATCTTGCATGGAGCCCCAGACCAAGGGTGATTGACCGTCATCTTGAACTTCTTCCATTTTCTAATAATTGCGCCAACAGTTGTTGCCTTCTCACTAAGTTGCTTGCCTATTGACCTGTAGCCCATCCCAGCCTTGTGCAGGTCTACAATTTCATCCCTGATGTCCTTACACAGCCCTCTGGTCATGGCCATTGTGGAGAGGTTGGAGTCTGTTTGATTGAGTGTGTGGACAGGTGTCTTTTATACAAGTAACGAGTTCAAACAGGTGCAGTTAATACAGGTAATGAGTGGAGAACAGGAGGGCTTCTTAAAGAAAAAGTAACACGTCTGTGAGAGCCGGAATTCTTACTGGTTGGTAGGTGATCAAATACTTATGTCATGCAATAAAATGCAAATTAATTACTTAGAAATCATACAATGGGGTTTTCTGGATTATTGTAGATTTTTTTAGATTCCGTCTCTCACAGTTGAAGTGTACCTATGATAAAAATTACAGACCTCTACATCCTTTGTAAGTAGGAAAACCTGCAAAATCGGCAGTGTATCAAATGGCTCAATTAGAGGTCCCTGTTGATGTTATGCGATTTCTTTTCCTATGCTAATCTGTACACTTAACTAAATGCTCCTCGGTAAGGGGCCCGCGCTTTCTCAGGTTACCCCGCCATTTCATTATGTAGTCACGTGTAGCAGCCCAACGCATCGACCGCCGCCGTATATCATGTTCATGGGGAGGGGTAAAAGCGCCCCGCTGATACGTAAGTGGATTTCGGGGATCGTTTTCCTCTCCCCTTGTATTGGTAAAACCTCTGCTAATCAATCTAACATTTCTCCCCATTGACGGCGGCCATGTTGGATTGCTGAGGTGTGTGTGATTTGGAGGAATGTGTTGTGCTCTGGTGAGAGGAGGGGAGGAATCTGATCTGAATATGGAAAAGCTATAGAGAGAGGCTAGTTTTCTGTGTGGAACATTTTCACATACGTCTTGATTCCACATGTGGGTCAACAGGAAGCTCAAAGTAAAACCTGATCAGAATCCATAAGGAACTCTAACAGTAATTAGAATCAAGGGGTTGGAGATAGCACCACACCGCTCTGCATTACACCGAACTGATTTAAGATTATATGCACATAACTTGATGCAAATAAACAGCCAAGGGGACTTTAATCGTGTTATTCAATCTGAAAACAGGAGCTGTGAGCTCTGAGTAATGATACACACACTGTCAGTCCCCACTGTTTTACTGTGGGAGTTGACGTTAACAGGTACTCACATATCCTCCTCAGCCCCATTTGAACCCCACTTTGCAGATTGAGTTAAATTTCATTCCGAGAGAAAACACTTTCCCCGATGTGATGTGGAAAAACCCACAGAGAGAGAAGTCAATGAGCATATAAACATGCATGCTTAATGTCAGTAGGCGACTCCTATTATCATATGTAATATCATGTGAAAGTTGACCTGAACTATGCACTCAAATGATATGGCAGGTCGTGTCTGTATTGTATGTATGTATGTCTGTGAGGGGGTGGTAGTGGTGACGGAGTGTGTGTGTGTGTGTGTGTGTGTGTGTGTGTGTGTGTGTGTGTGTGTGTGTGTGTTTATGGTTGCAGGTGTTTTATCTGAATGCAGAGATGTGTTCCCATTATAAAATAAGAGACTGGGTGGAACAGGACCTTGATGTAAGTGGGGACCGCTCGCAGTAAATAAAGCACTCATCTCTTAGACTCTCAGGCAAAGGCCCAAGTACTTCTCCACTCCTCTTTCTCTCTTTAGCTCTCTTACCAGCTCCCTTTACCCTCCGTTTCATCCGTTCCCTGCTCTCTCTTTCTCTCTCACCCCATCTTAGCTTTCTCTTTCCCTCACGCACCCTTTCCTTTCCCTCTGTCCCCTCCCTCTGTATCTCTCTCCACTACTCCCCCTCTCTATCTCCACTACTCCCCCTCTCTATCTCCACTACTCCCCCTCTCTATCTCCACTCTCCCCCCTCTCTCTCTCTCCACTACTCCCCATCTCTATCTCCACTGTCCCCCCTCTCTCTCTCTTCACTACTCCCCCTCTCTATCTCCACTCTCCCCCCTCTCTCTCTCTTCACTACTCCCCCTCTCTATCTCCACTCTCCCCCCTCTCTCTCTCTCCACTACTCCATCTCTCTCTCTCCACTACTCCCCCTCTCTATCTCCACTACTCCCCCTCTCTCTCTCTCTAATACTCCCCCTCTCTATCTCCACTCTCCCCCCTCTCTCTCTCCACTACTCCCCCTCTCTATCTCCACTACTCCCCCCTCTCTCTCTCCACTACTCCCCCTCTCTATCTCCACTACTCCCCCCTCTCTCTCTCTCCACTACTCCCCCTCTCTATCTCCACTCCCCCCCTCTCTCTCCATTACTCCCTCTCTCTCTCTCCACTACTCCCCCTCTCTATCTCCACTCTCCCCCCTCTCTCTCTCCACTATTCCCCCTCTCTATCTCCACTCTCCCCCCTCTCTCTCTCCACTATTCCCCCTCTCTATCTCCACTCTCCCCCCTCTCTCTCTCTCCGCTGCTCCCCATCTCTAACTCCACTCTCCCCCCTCTCTCTCTCCACTACTCCCCTCTCTCTCTCTCCACTACTCCCCCTCTCTATCTCCACTCCCCCCTCTCTCTCCATTACTCCCTCTCTCTCTCTCCACTACTCCCCCTCTCTATCTCCACTACTCCCCCCTCTCTCTCTCTTCACTCATCCAGGGGATCCCACTGTCTATCTGTCGTTACTGTAATCAACACAATGAAGTTTCTGTCCCTTCCCAGCCGTCGCCCATCGCCCCTGGGGGTACAGAGTGGGAGATGAGAGAGAGGCTGGACCTGCCAATCACTGAATCATCACCGCTATGGAATATAACAATTGGATGGAGGAGAGAGAGAGAGAGAGAGAGAGAGAGAGAGAGAGAGAGAGAGAGAGAGAGAGAGAGAGACAGACAGGAAGTTTCTCTTTCAACACAGTGATTGAATAATGGCCCCAGGCTACAAAGCTCTTACCAGTGGTTACTCCCCTGACCGCTCTCGTTTGTGGCCAGACAGAAGAGACCACCTGTAATTACCTGTTAGCTGGAGTAACTGACCTCAAGGCACAGAGTGACAATGTACTGAACTGTAGTGTGAAAGCTGCATTGGATGAGTTTGACTTCAAAAGAAGACAACTTGGTACGGTGGACAGGCATAGAGTTTTACGAAACTACTCAAACAGTATTAAACAAGACAGTATCACATAAGTATTAGTAAGATAAGCATATGTAGTTGTAGGGTAAATCATTAGAATGTCAACCCTTTACGCTGTACAGTGACATGCTATACATGACGTCAGAACTCAGGCTCTTCACTTCACTGCTCTGTATGGGTTTTGACTGACAGCCGTTCTGATCTTGAGCACCGCACACGACAAGAAGTTGCCCCCATCCCTCCTGCTAATTGGGCAACTTTAGAAAATGTTTTGTTGTCTGAGTAAGGGAAATGCTGTAAATGAAGAGGACTCAATGTGTTCTGAAAGATGAGATGTTGAAGATTATAATAAATAGCGCTTTGATGTCATAAAGGCAAGCCAAACACCTGTGAGTCCAAATCTGCACTTCACATTTCCAAATCATAAAACTCATGTCATATACAGTGTCAACGTTTATGATCACTATGTTTTAATGAACAAGATGACATGTTGTCATACACTGGGTTGTTCTTAGTTATTGTGAATAAAATTCTCTGCAGAAGACGCATCTGAAGGCACGCAGGACTACTTTCTAGGCCACCAAAAGTACGATATGTTCCTATGAATTTCCCTGTGAAAGTCTAACACTGTAAGATCGTATTGTATAACTTACATAGTCATTTTTGCAATAGAACAAGCTTTCAAATGATGCCCACCTGACGCAGAATGTGATTTTTAATGGACCGTTTTTGGATTGTGTAAACAACAGCAATTATGTGATGGTGGGAATGCAAACAAAGCAACTACAAGTGTTGATTGATTTGATTTGATTTGTGCTTGCTCTAGTCCCTAAATGGCATGGCTAGGAGAGCTCAAACAAGTAGCTACCTTGTAGTTGAAGACTCTTCTTTGAGTAATAAAAGTGCATTGAAATTGCTTAGGAACAGTGCCAACTTGGGGAGGTATGTGGCCATTTGGACACCCCAGTTTCCTCTCGCTCAAACCCATGTAAATATTTTGTCTTACAGTATGTTGCACCTGCCCCACATTTTCCAGAAATAGTCTTATTATGTTACTGAATGTATACAGAGTATTTTCAGATTTCGTTATGAACAAATGTGGCGAAAAGTACAGTATTTGTAAAACACATATAAAATCAACAGTGTAATGTTTGGATTTAGTCTTGTGTTAAGAGTACTGTTGTGTACTCACATTTGGTCTATTAATTTTCCCATTATCTCCAAAATGTCCCCTTTCAATTAATACAATGGTTATGCATTTTCATATTTCTTCTGTATGAAACATTTCAATTTAGCTCTATCCATATAGACCAATTCCAACGAGCGTAAAGGGTTAAGAAAATAACACTTACCATTTTACTGCATAAGAGAGAATAAACTTTGGAGAAAAAAATGAATTCATACTGCTCGGAAGGGATATTGCTCAGAATTGATCCACACTAAGGTGTGAGGTCTCCCTTTCCTCTCTCCACCAGTTTTGACAAATGTTAATTCTTATTTTCCTAATAGTGTTCTGCTTGCTGCAAAACCTTCCCCATTACCTCCTGCAAAATGGCCGACGCAGAGCAAGGGATTAACTAAGCACACATTTAGGGCTGCGGAAAAATGGACACCACAGATTTATTGGCATTTATTAGAGTTGTTCTTGTTTAAAGCATGAAACCTCCCACTAAATGCATAATTGAATCGGCTGTTTCTCTGGCACGCGCAAACCATTACCAAGGAAATTTATGTATTTAATACATTAGAATAGAAAATGAATTTAAAAAGAAAAAGCCATGAGGGATCACATTATCTTTCCTGTCGGCAGTTTTCGAGTTCAATATTTGGCAGGCTCGTCAGTAAATGAAATAATTATTTCAATTATTGTACAGCAATAAATGATAGTTTGTGGAGAAAGTGTTGACAGGTCTGCAGAGCTATAACACTTCCCCTGCCTCTGACTCCTCTGTCAGTTTTAATGAAGAAACCTCTCCACATTACAGTGTGAGCGAGAGAGAAGAGGAGAGAGAGAAAAAAGAGTGGGGGATTTCTTAGTCTACCGTTTCTTGTAATTTCCTATTCACGTGACATGCTTAATGGTATTGTAGCAGACTCATGGATAGCGCCCTCCCCATGCTGTAAAAGGTGTTTGGGCATTCTCACTGTCTACAAATAACTTATTTTTCACCTCGCTCTCACAATATGTCTTGGCTTTCTGAAGGTAAATGCTGTTGGCCTTGAACAACGAGGTTCAAGCCTAAATTTAGTAAATAACGGTTAGAGCTAAAATATACTTCAATTTTACTTGCTGTAAAATTCTATTTGACATTGACCTCACAGATGCATTATTTGCTGTGATGTTGTACATTGGACAGTGTGGCTGATGGATTCAAAGAACTTCACATTTGGGAGGATTGGGAGGATTTTTCCACTCCTCCCACTCTCGCCTTGTGTGACGTGTGTAGAAATATACCACCAGTCGCTAAAGCCCTATCAAGGAGGATCCTAATATTTGCAATCGCCCCCCTGCTAGATGCCCTGTCCTCCTGCACACAGCAGAATGCACTCTATAAATAGCCAATGGGGGGTGGGCCTTTTTAAACCAATGGATCCTGTCCATGCCGCCCATTTAACTCCATCCCCTCCATACAGATACCAGACCTCTGATCCTTGCAGCATTAACCAAATTAAAACCAACCTTCATTAGCCAGACAACACCTAGCTGATAGAAGCATGAAAACCAGGCCTGGCCCAAGGACACGGCAGTGTAAAAGGACTAGCATGAGCTTAAAAACGTAGCGGCACCAGTAAGGCCTATCCTTCATTTGTATTTGGCTAATGTGCCAGCCCCTCTCACCATACGAGGCCCGCTGCTCCCAGCACACGGTGAGTAATTACTAACACTCAACCTCCATACTGCACTTCATCAACGTGGCAACACCAGGGGAATACATTCCTGAGCAATACAGCAGGAATAATTCATCTATTGGTCAACCAACACAACTAATGGGCAAAGCGGTGTTTAGCGCCAGCAGTCACATGACATTTTGCCAAGGTTACGCTGTCTGAGAGAAATACCAAGTGGAGGGACAGAGATATCCAGGATGCACTGCAGCAGTGCCGTCTCTTCAGAGTTTCAAAATGCACTATTGGGAGATGGATCTCAAGGCAAAGTGAAACATACAGTGGTGTATTGCCGAAATGTTTTGGTCATCTTCTTCCCCTGTACACGGTCTAAAATATGCTTCTGATTCACACCTGTCTACATTGAGCCTGAAATGTTTTTGTTTATGTTTGTGTCAAGATGTGTATGAAGGTGATGTCAGGTGCAGGAGAGCAGAGTATGAAAAATAAAGCGCACTTTATTATAGTTCTAAACCGGGAGCCCAACAAAACTAACTCGCTCAAAAAGCAGAACAATAAAGTAAAGCGCTTAACCCATTGAATCCCAAATTCTTCCCAGACATGAAAATATCCAAATCAAGTGTCATTAGTCATTGAAATAATCATTATTTTTCGAAATTTTAATGGAAAAGTAGGTGAAAAAGTGTGTTTTATGGTCGGTCACAATTGTGACCGGTGGGATAATGTTACATATAATAAATTAACATATTTCTCCTATGCAGTTATCAAAGTTCTTACAAATCCCAACCCAGTTATTAACACATTTAAAACTCTGTCGCTGGCAGTCCCCAGCATTGCCTCTAGAATGCCCTGTCACGTTCTACTGTGACAACACATCAAAAACCCTTATACAACACGATATGAATACTGAGAGCAAAGACAAAAAGACAACAACCATCAACGCATTTCAACATTGTTACTTTAGTGCAACATGTACTGAAACATTAATATTGTAACTTGTACTTTAGTGCAATATTCATTGTAACATTGTCATTCACTAACTGTATAGCAGTCGTGTGATTCATTCATAACATTTAGGATAGAGGTAGCCTGTATAATATGCATTCAAGTAGAGGCCTACACTGAACAAAATACAATTATATGTATATATATTTAAAAAGCGCCACTGGACAATGAGTGCTTATATATATATACATATATATATATATATATATATATATATATATATATATATATATATGAGAGAGTTATATCATAGAGTTAGGCTTCAGAACCAAGTGCAAGATTAGTTTGTGCATCACTATTTTAAACTGTGATCAGTCAGACCTTCTGTCATACAGGATGTCTTCAATCAATTGACCTTCTTTTCCAAAAACATTTAATTCATTTTGATTCTTTTTCGTCAACTTTTCTTTTCTTCCTAGAGTCCGTTGTACTGCTTCTCCTCACCCTTTATCGACGTTTCTTTTCTTCCTAGAGTCCGTTGTACTGCTTCTCCTCACCCTTTATCGACTTTTCTTTTCTTCCTAGAGTCCGTTGTTCTGCTTCTCCTCACCCTTTGACTTTTCTTTTCTTCCTAGAGTCCGTTGTACTGCTTCTCCTCACCTTTTATCAACTTTTCTTTTCTTCCTAGAGTCCGTTGTACTGCTTCTCCTCACCCTTTGACTTTTCTTTTCTTCCTAGAGTCCGTTGTACTGCTTCTCCTCACCTTTTATAGACTTTTCTTTTCTTCCTAGAGTCCGTTGTACTGCTTCTCCTCACCCTTTGACTTTTCTTTTCTTCCTAGAGTCCGTTGTTCTGCTTCTCCTCACCTTTTATAGACTTTTCTTTTCTTCCTAGAGTCCGTTGTACTGCTTCTCCTCACCCTTTGACTTTTCTTTTCTTCCTAGAGTCCGTTGTACTGCTTCTCCTCACCCTTTGACTTTTCTTTTCTTCCTAGAGTCCGTTGTTCTGCTTCTCCTCACCCTTTGACTTTTCTTTTCTTCCTAGAGTCCGTTGTTCTGCTTCTCCTCACCTTTTATAGACTTTTCTTTTCTTCCTAGAGTCCGTTGTTCTGCTTCTCCTCACCCTTTGACTTTTCTTTTCTTCCTAGAGTCCGTTGTTCTGCTTCTCCTCACCCTTTGACTTTTCTTTTCTTCCTAGAGTCCGTTGTACTGCTTCTCCTCACCCTTTGACTTTTCTTTTCTTCCTAGAGTCCGTTGTACTGCTTCTCCTCACCCTTTGACTTTTCTTTTCTTCCTAGAGTCCGTTGTTCTGCTTCTCCTCACCCTTTGACTTTTATTTTCTTCCTAGAGTCCGTTGTTCTGCTTCTCCTCACCCTTTGACTTTTCTTTTCTTCCTAGAGTCCGTTGTTCTGCTTCTCCTCACCCTTTGACTTTTCTTTTCTTCCTAGAGTCCGTTGTACTGCTTCTGCTCACATTTTATCGACTTTTCTTTTCTTCCTAGAGTCCGTTGTACTGCTTCTCCTCACCTTTTATCGACTTTTCTTTTCTTCCTAGAGTCCGTTGTACTGCTTCTCCTCACCCTTTATCGACTTTTCTTGTCTTCCTAGAGTCCGTTGTACTGCTTCTCCTCACCCTTTGACTTTTCTTTTCTTCCTAGAGTCCGTTGTACTGCTTCTCCTCACCTTTTATTGACTTTTCTTTTCTTCGTAGAGTCCGTTGTACTGCTTCTCCTCACCCTTTGACTTTTCTTTTCTTCCTAGAGTCCGTTGTACTGCTTCTCCTCACCTTTTATTGACTTTTCTTTTCTTCGTAGAGTCCGTTGTACTGCTTCTCCTCACCCTTTGACTTTTCTTTTCTTCGTAGAGTCCGTTGTACTGCTTCTCCTCACCCTTTGACTTTTCTTTTCTTCCTAGAGTCCGTTGTACTGCTTCTCCTCACCTTTTATTGACTTTTCTTTTCTTCGTAGAGTCCGTTGTACTGCTTCTCCTCACCCTTTGACTTTTCTTTTCTTCCTAGAGTCCGTTGTACTGCTTCTCCTCACCCTTTGACTTTTCTTTTCTTCCTAGAGTCCGTTGTTCTGCTTCTCCTCACCTTTTATCGACTTTTATTTTCTTCCTAGAGTCCGTTGTACTGCTTCTCCTCACCTTTTATCGACTTTTATTTTCTTCCTAGAGTCCGTTGTACTGCTTCTCCTCACCTTTTATCGACTTTTCTTTTCTTCCTAGAGTCCGTTGTACTGCTTCTCCTCACCTTTTATAGACTTTTCTTTTCTTCCTAGAGTCCGTTGTACTGCTTCTCCTCACCCTTTGACTTTTCTTTTCTTCCTAGAGTCCGTTGTACTGCTTCTCCTCACATTTTATCGACTTTTCTTTTCTTCCTAGAGTCCGTTGTACTGCTTCTCCTCACCTTTTATCGACTTTTCTTTTCTTCCTAGAGTCCGTTGTACTGCTTCTCCTCACCCTTTGACTTTTATTTTCTTCCTAGAGTTCGTTGTACTGCTTCTGCTCACATTTTATCGACTTTTCTTTTCTTCCTAGAGTCCGTTGTACTGCTTCTCCTCACCTTTTATCGACTTTTCTTTTCTTCCTAGAGTCCGTTGTACTGCTTCTCCTCACCCTTTGACTTTTATTTTCTTCCTAGAGTTCGTTGTACTGCTTCTCCTCACCCTTTGACTTTTCTTTTCTTCCTAGAGTTCGTTGTTCTGCTTCTCCTCACCTTTTATCGACTTTTCTTTTCTTCCTAGAGTCCGTTGTACTGCTTCTCCTCACCCTTTGACTTTTCTTTTCTTCCTAGAGTCCGTTGTTCTGCTTCTCCTCACCCTTTGACTTTTCTTTTCTTCCTAGAGTCCGTTGTACTGCTTCTCCTCACCTTTTATAGACTTTTCTTTTCTTCCTAGAGTCCGTTGTTCTGCTTCTCCTCACCCTTTGACTTTTATTTTCTTCCTAGAGTCCGTTGTTCTGCTTCTCCTCACCCTTTGACTTTTCTTTTCTTCCTAGAGTCCGTTGTTCTGCTTCTCCTCACCTTTTATCGACTTTTCTTTTCTTCCTAGAGTCCGTTGTTCTGCTTCTCCTCACCCTTTGACTTTTCTTTTCTTCCTAGAGTCCGTTGTTCTGCTTCTCCTCACCCTTTGACTTTTCTTTTCTTCCTAGAGTCCGTTGTACTGCTTCTCCTCACCCTTTGACTTTTCTTTTCTTCCTAGAGTCCGTTGTACTGCTTCTCCTCACCCTTTGACTTTTCTTTTCTTCCTAGAGTCCGTTGTTCTGCTTCTCCTCACCTTTTATCGACTTTTCTTTTCTTCCTAGAGTCCGTTGTTCTGCTTCTCCTCACCCTTTGACTTTTCTTTTCTTCCTAGAGTCCGTTGTTCTGCTTCTCCTCACCCTTTGACTTTTCTTTTCTTCCTAGAGTCCGTTGTTCTGCTTCTCCTCACCCTTTGACTTTTCTTTTCTTGCTAGAGTCCGTTGTTCTGCTTCTCCTCACCTTTTATCGACTTTTCTTTTCTTCCTAGAGTCCGTTGTTCTGCTTCTCCTCACCCTTTGACTTTTCTTTTCTTCCTAGAGTCCGTTGTTCTGCTTCTCCTCACCCTTTGACTTTTCTTTTCTTCCTAGAGTCCGTTGTACTGCTTCTCCTCACCCTTTGACTTTTCTTTTCTTCCTAGAGTCCGTTGTACTGCTTCTCCTCACCCTTTGACTTTTCTTTTCTTCCTAGAGTCCGTTGTACTGCTTCTCCTCACCCTTTGACTTTTCTTTTCTTCCTAGAGTCCGTTGTACTGCTTCTCCTCACCCTTTGACTTTTCTTTTCTTCCTAGAGTCCGTTGTACTGCTTCTCCTCACCCTTTGACTTTTCTTTTCTTCCTAGAGTCCGTTGTACTGCTTCTCCTCACCCTTTGACTTTTCTTTTCTTCCTAGAGTCCGTTGTACTGCTTCTCCTCACCTTTTATCGACTTTTCTATTTTTCTTTTATTGTTTTTTTCAGCCCTTTTTCATTCGCTCTTATCTCCTTTTCTACTGTCCATGGTATATCTTGAAGCTCTCAATGTGCAGTGGCGCTTTGCATTTCTCACATGCATAGGTAGTACGTTTGTCACAATGACTTCTCTGGAACCGATGCATCGTGTTGATTGGCCAGTGAGAAGCTTTGTCATATCTTGCCTGATCTTCAACAGTAGCAGCCAGTAAAGATCTCCTTCCGTGGCTCAGTGGTTTCGTGCCAAACGTTTGCATATTTGGGCTGTACACTATATGTTTTGGAATCACATTGGTGGCAGGCCTCTTCGATCGTTTGAACACTCAATCTTTATTTTTGACTGGCTGGCAAATGGCCTGTCCATAGTCCATATCTGACCCATCGCTTTCACAATCACTCAGGACAGCATCTTTCTCATTTTGAGGGATAACTACAATGTTGCATGCCTTGTCTGGGCAGTCACCTAGATCCAACATATCCATAACTTGACTCAAAGTCAAACTAAAAGAAAGAACAGAGTAGAAAGTTAGGTAGAACAAGAACTATGTATGTCTATACCTAGATGCACTGTGTTATCCCCCCGGTCACTATTGTTGCCTTCAACATGTTTACACATTATATGACCACACTGAACCAAGTTGAGTAATTGTAAATGCATATATCAATACTAGACACCTTAAAGATGATGTCAACCAAAAATCTTTGTCCTAACTTTATGTTAACATGTTTGTCCTAACTTTATGTTTATGTTAACTTTATTTTAACATTTATGTTAATAAAGTTAACACTTTACTAACCATTTGTTTGGGAACTTTTATGCAGCCTTCCTCTTCTCATGGTGCAACCAGGAAGTAAACAGCTCTGGTCATGTGACAATATACACTAAACATGTGACACTGCACATCATTCAATGAGACCCTTTATTATTTCAATATTTCCTGGAAATGCATTGATAGATCATTCAGTAACATTTTTAGAGCCTTATAACTGAAAACGTTTTTTACAGCCACTATTGTTAAATAGGTTCAATTGGTTAATGAACATCACTAGACATGAAAACAATTACACACAAAACATGATGGGAAACAGAGGGTTAAATACAAGTAGATTGATTGGGGAAATGAAAAGCAGGTGTGTATGAAAATAAGACAAGACAAATGGATATGTGAAAAATTGACTGTTTGTGTCACGAATCCACCGAAGGTGGCTCCCCTGCCTGTTCGGGCAGCGCTCGGCGGTCGTCATCGCCGGTCTACTAGCTGCCACCGATCCCCTTTTCCTTTTCTGTTTATTATGTCTTATTGGTTGCACCTGTTTCTTGTTTGAGTTTTGGTTCAGGACTATTTAAGCCTGTTAGGCCTGCCTGTTTTTGTGCGGGCTTGATTTCTGTTAGTCTAGGTTGGTTGCGTGTTGTGTGCCCTGTCTGTTTGTGCTCAGTTTTGGGTTGGACACTTTTGATTATTGCCTGTTGTTTTTGGCGTTTATTTTGGATACCGTAATAAAGTTCGGTTTCCTCCATTATCCTCTGCTCTCTGCGCTTGACTCCGCCCCCACCACTCCTGGCTGTGTGACTGTTTGTTTATGTATATGAGGGGAAAAAAGCACATTTTCTTTCTAGGCAAAGTTGCAAAGAAAAAGCCATATCTCAGAGAGGCCAATAAAAAGAAAAGATTAAGATGGGGAAAAGAATACAGACACTGGACAGAGGAACTCTGCCTAGAAGACCAGCATCCCGGAGTCGCCTCTTCACTGTTGATGTTGAGACTGGTGTTTTGCGGGTCCTATTTAACCTGTTGAATCTATGGGGGCGCTATTTCATTATTGGATAAAAAAACGTGCCCGTTTTAAGCGCAATATTTTGTCACAAAAAGATGGTCGACTATGCATATAATTGACAGCTTTGGAAAGAAAACAGTCTAACGTTTCCAAAACTGCAAAGATATTATCTGTGAGTGCCACAGAACTCATGCTACAGGCGAAACCAAGATGAAACTTCAAACAGGAAATGAGCAGAATTTCTGAAGCTCTGTTTTCCAATGTCTCCTTATATGGCTGTGAATGCACCAGGAACGAGCCTGCGCTTTCTGTCGTTTCTTCAAGATGTCTGCAGCATTGTGACGTATTTGTAGGCATATCAGTGTAAGATTGGCCATAAGAGACTACATTTTCCAGGGGTCCGCCCGGTGTCCTTTGTCTAAATTGGTGCGTAATCTTCAGTTGCGGGCATTTTCTCCTGGGATTCAGGACAGAAAGCACACTTCCACTAACGATATATCATCGAAGAGATATGTGAAAAAAACCTTGAGGATTGGTTCTAAACAACGTTTGCCATGTTTCAGTTGATATTAAGGAGTTAATTTGGAAAAAAGTTTGGCGTTTTGATGACTGGATTTTCGGGTTTTTTTGGTAGCCAAACGTGACGCACCAAACGGAGCGATTTCTCCTAAACAAATAATCTTTCAGGAAAAACTGAACATTTGCTATCTAACAGAGTCTCCTCATTGAAAACATCTGAAGTTCTTCAAAGGTAAATTATTTTATTTGAATGCTTTTCTCATTTTTGTGAAAATGTTGCCTGCTGAATGCTAACGCTAATGCTAACGCTAAATGCTACGCTAGCTAGCTACTGTTACACAAATGATTGTTTTCCTATGGTTGAGAAGCATATTTTGAAAATCTGAGATGACAGTATTGTTAACAAAAGGCTAAGCTTGAGAGCTAGCATATTTATTTCATTTCATTTGTGATTTTCATGAATAGTTAACGTTGCGTTATGGTAATGAGCTTGAGGCTGTATTCACGATCCCGGATCCGGGATGGCTAAGTGCAACTTTAATGAAGCTGCCCGTTGAGGACTTGTGAGGTGTCTGTTTCTCTAACTAGACACTCTAATGTACTTGTCCTCTTGCTCAGTTGTGCACCGGGGCCTCCCACTCCTCTTCATATTCTGGTTAGAGCCAGTTTGCGCTGTACTTTGAAGGGAGTAGTACACAGAGTTGTACGATATCTTCACTTTCTTGACAATTTCTCGCATGGAATAGCCTTCATTTCTCAGAACAAGATAAACTGACGAGTTTCAGAAGGAAGTTCTTTGTTTCTGGCCATTTGGAGCCTGTAATCGAACCCACAAATAGCACTATAGCATTATAGCATTATTATAACATAGCATTATTTTTGCACTAGTTGGCTGTACCAGCACCAAAAGACCAATATTTTTCAGTCATAGCTTGCCCTCTGTGTTCTTTTTGAATAGGAAGCTAATTGGTTTTTAGCACTTTTATTTCCATGACCAATCAAACCTTGGTTTCTCATGGCTCTCGCTTGTCCCTTTCCAGCAGGCATATGGTGAGTAATATGTTTGGAACATTGAAACACAATAAAATCACAGTATCGAATCGCAATACATATAGAATCGTGATCATTGCAAAACATATTGTGTCGGTACCTAAGTATTGTGATAATGTCGTATTGTGAGGTCCCTGGCAATTCCCAGCCCTAATGTACATCGTGGCAAATGTTTCATTCTTTAGGCCGATTTGTTTCAGGATGCAGTCAATCGCTTCCAATGGTGAAACAATGGAGCGTTGCGATCCATGAATTGGATGTATGTTCCCTGGTTCAGAGCAGCCTGTTCATCACTCTGTACAGTAGCCCATTTGTCTCCATTGTCACCTTTGACCTGGAGGCAAATGGTGATGAAAGCACCCTTCATTGCATTGGACAATAAAAACGATAGGGAGCTTCTCGAGTCACACGGCACAGTAAACAAACATAAATAAAAGAGAGTGGGAATCAATGGAAGAGACTCTGTAAAAACAGGCCCAGCACTGAGCACATACCAGACCTAGAGCAGCACTGGAACACACAGTTATAATGTAAACTATGGCTCCTCTAGCAAAACAAATGATACAGATCATAATCAAAATACAATCACAGTGTATCAAGGTAATAACATTGCTATATTAGGATACATATGATTTAACAATGCCGAAGACGTAGTTCTGGGACCATATCTGTCTAATGATACTACATCTCACCCAGTTCTTATCTGTGCTCTCTGTCTGGGCTCTCTTTTACTCTGCTGTGAACAGCATATTCAAGGAATGAGGAAAGATAAGGTTTATTTTTGTTTCCTTGTTGCTCTTCATAAAATGTTTACATAACTCTGACCTTACTTTTTAACAGATGAGAATCCAAATGATTATAGCTTTTCTTTCTCTCTCTCTCTCTCTCTCTCTCTATATATATATATATTGTATATATTAATAAAATCCACATGGGTCCTGTGTCCCTACTGATTCATATTGACTGAAATCTAGTATTGGTGATTATGTTAAGAGATTATGCAACATCTTGTTAACTGTAATACAGTAGTACAATGTCATTCTGGGAAGTGTTTATTAGAATTACATACTTCAGAAACCAGTTGAACTGGAACTATTTGCAGAACATAAGACATCACAACCGGACAGGGTTTCCACTATCCTCCTCACAGGTACAGGATATAGTTCCTCTGTTCATTTGAACTCAGTCACTACTATACAGTAGATGGGGAAATTATTTCTACAGTGATAAAATATGCAAGCGTTGTAACTTCTTTTTAACCATATCTTCTTTACAGTTCAGGTGCTGAGATACATCAGCTCTACAGACTCTATCTGGTTCATTAAACATTATTGAGAACTGAAATGGAAACCGTCAACAACACAGAGTTCCTGGGGTAAGTGAAACTAATAGGTATTATCATTTACATATATAAAAATCTAATTAAAAATATTTTCATTTTATAACATCTACATTTAATAACAACACATATATACACTTGATTTTATAAAAAACTATTTTCCTAGAATAATTATAATTATAATCATAATAATCTAAAGGATTATGACTACCTTTCAGGGACTTCACACTGAACGGTGACCATCCTCCAAGATTGAAAGAGACGATCAGTAGAGACAGCATAGTGATCAACCCAGCACCACCTGCAAGGTACCTGCTGAAGACCAAGCGGAAGGATGTGGATGGGAGGGACGGAGTCCGGAGATGGACCATAGGAAACCACAACCCTTGCAAGAGGAACAAGACCCTGCTAATCCTAGGAGAGGTTGGGGCAGGGAAGACCACACTAGTCAACGCTATGGTCAACTTCGCCATCAGAGTTAAGTGGGAGGATAACGCCAGGTTCCAAATCACAGAGCGTTTCAAAGACAGAGAGACGTGCTGGGCTCACGATCCTAGAACCAATGCTGTGACAGCCTATGAGATCTTTGGCTGGGAGGACGCTGAGTTGCCTTTCTCTCTCACCATCATTGATACACCAGGGATCGAGGACAGAGATGGACTCAGACCTTTAATAGAGAAACTAAGAATGCTGCTGGAAGAGGAGAGAGTGGACCACATCGACGCTGTCTGCCACGTGGTGAAGGCAACGCAGAACCGTCTGACAGAACATCAGAGAAACATCTTTGACGCGTTCCTGTCCCTCTTGGGCAAGGACATGAAAGACAACATCATCACCCTTATCACTCACTCTGACGAGACCAGACCGGATGTTCTCGACATCATCATGGAGTACAAACTCCTAGGCGACAAGGTTCCGGTTCACTTCATGTTCAACACTCACCTCTTTCAGACCAGAAACCCTTTCTATGACAAAATCTATGAGACAACATGGGAAAACAGCATGAAAAGCATGAGAGGATTCTTTGATAAGCTAAACGGAATGCAACATCAACGCACCAAGCAGACGATAGAGGTATTGGTGGAACGCTTGAAGCTGGAGGACTGTTTCAAACATGGAAGGATCCCTTCAGAGGTGGGAGCAATCTGCTGCACAGTGTGTGAGATGAACTGCCATACCGGATGCGTAGCTTGTCAACCCTATTTCTGCCAAGTCATGTTACGAGGGAAATGCACCATGTGCCCACAGAGATGCAGTCACAAGAAACATGTCAGAGGACACAAGAGATATGCTGATGACCATAAAAATCTGAGAGCTCAACTCACAGAATGTTTCCAAAATATGAGGAAGAACGCCTTGATGCCTCACTTGGAGCCGAGTCTCAAGAACCAGATTCAGCGTGCCAACGAGAAGGGAGACAATCTGAAGTTGAAGGAACTTGAGGAAAAGAAAGGGACAATTGCCGATTTAATCAAGAAGAATATGGAAATGGAAAGAGAGTAGGGTGAGAATTTGCTGTGAGATCACATGCGCAGAATAAAACAGGTGTAGATCTTAGCGTGAAATGCTTATTTCCAAGCCCTTAAACAACAATGCAATTCAAGAAATGTAAGTTGACCTTTACATCAGCTTAAAGAGGTCAGCAGTGTAGTATGAATGATTTGTTTGCCAGTAACCTTGACCATATGTTAATCAATCTTTAATCATTGTGTCATATTTTTCCAAGTCACATACTGCATGTCAGAAAACATGCATCACCTGAACCCACAACTAGAAATATGATGTACTTTCAAGGCCCAATGCAGCCGTTTTTATATCAATATCAAATCATATCTGACCTAACAATTAATGACCTTACTGTAATAGATTTCCATAAAAATGAGCAAAACCTGTTTTTTTGCTTGTACTGTCTGGAAGTTGTCTGAGTGGGAGGAGAACACTAAAAACATTATTGGCATAGAGGTATCTCTTTTTTTCTCTCTCTCTTTCTTATTGGTCTATTAACTAAATTACTGCAACAAAAAGAAGCTGAAACTCCCATCCATGCAAACCTGATGATTAGAAGGTCCTGTGTAGATTGTATGTTCAACCACCAACTATCAGGAAAATAACACTTATCAAATGTTTTCACACTTTTACAGTGTTAGTTTCATCAGCTGTATATAACACAAGAAAAACAAAATGTTGGCTGCACTGGGCCATTAACGTCATCATTTACATGGTTTGTAATTAAATGTTTAATATGTGATCAACATCTTTACCTGTGTGTGTTATCCCTTTAAAAACAATATCATTCAAATATGTTCCTAGTTCCAAAGCTATAGTAAGGTGCTTGATCTCAAACCTATGCCCCATCTAGAACTTGAACCCACTACTATACAAACAGTATAGACCCCAGGCCTCCTCTAGGGCGGTTAGAGCATTGGGCCAGTAAAACAATTCCCAGAGCCGACAATGTGAAAAATCTGTCGATGTGCCCTTAAGCTAAGACCTAACCCTAATTTGCTCAAGGGCACAGTATTACTATGGCTGACCCTGTAAAACAGTGTTTTACTGCACTTATCTGGTGTATGTGAGAATTTACGTTGAAAAGTTTTACTGAGTTACAATTCATGTAAGGAAATCAGTCAATTGCAATAAATTAATTAGGCCCTAATCTACAGATTTCACATGACTGGGAATACATGTTGGTCACAGATACCTTAAAAAAAAGGTAGGGGCTTGGATCAGAAAACCAGTCAGTATCTGGTGTGACCACCATTTGCCTCATGCAGCGCGACATATCTCCTTAGCATAGAGTTGATCAGGTTGTGTATTTTGGCCTCTGGAATGTCGTCCCACTCCTCTTCAATGTGTGAAGTTGCTGGATATTGGTGGGAACTGGAACACGCCGTCGTACATGTCGATCCAAAGCATCCCAAACATGCTCAATGAGTGACATGTCTGGTGAGTATGCAGGCCATGGAAGAACTTGGTCATTTTCAGCTTCCAGGAATTGTGTACAGATCCTTGCAACATGGGGCTATGCATTATCATGCTGAACCTTGAGGTGATGGCGGTAAATTAATGGCACGATAATGGGTCTCAGGATTTCGTCACAGTATCTCTGTGTATTCAAATTGCCATAGATAAAATGCAGTTGTGTTCATTGTTCGTAGATTAAGCTTGCCCGTACCATAACCCCACCGATACCATCACAATGTTGACATCAGGAAACCACTCGCCCACACGCTACCATCTGCCCGGTACAGTTGAAACAAGGATTCATTCGTGAAGCGCAAACTCTCCAGCGTGCCAGTGGCCATCGAAGGGAAGCATTTGTCCACTGAAATTGGTTACGACGCCGAACTGCAGTCAGGTCAAAACCCTGGTGAGGATGACAAACACGCAGATGAGCTTCCCTGTGACAGATACTGACAGTTAGTGCAGAAATTATTCGGTTGTGCAAACCCACAGTTTCATCAGCTCTCCAGGTGACTCGTCTCAGACCATCCCGCAGGTGAAGAAGCCGGATGTGGCTTGCAGGGCTTGCATGGTTACACGTGATCTGCGGTTGTGAGGCCGGTTGGACGTACTGCCAAATTCTCTAAAATTACATTGGAGGCGGCTTATTATAGCAAAATGAACATTCAATTAACTGGCAACAGCTTTGGTGGACATTCCTGCAGTCAGCATGCCAATTGTACACTCCCTCAAAACCTGAGACATCTGTGTCATTGTGTTGTGTAACAGAACTGCACATTTTAGAGTGGACTTTTATTCTCCCCATGCACCTGTGTAATGATCATGCTGATAAGCAGATTCTTGATATGCCACACCTGTCAGGTGGATGGATTATCTTGGCAAAGGAGAAATGCTTACTAATAGGGATGCAAACAAATAACATTTGAGAGAAATACGATTTTTATGTGTATGGAACATTTCTGGGAGCTTTTATTTCAGCTCATGAAACATGGGACAAACACTTTACATGTTGCATTTATATTTTTGTTCAGTATAAACTTTTTTTAATTTGTACATTTTATTATTATTACTTATTTAACCGTTTTTCTCCCCAATTGGTAGTTACAGTCTTGTCCCATCGCTGGAACTCCCGTACGGACTTGGGAGAGGCAAAGGTCGAGAGCCGTGCATCCTCCGAAACATGACCCTGCCAAGCCGCACTGCTTCTTGACACACTGCTCGCTTAACCCAGAAGCCAGACGCTCCAATGTCCAACTGGCGACTGTGTAAGCCACAGGAGTCACTAGAGTGGGATGGGACAAGGACATCACGGCCGGCCAAAGCCGGGATGATTGGGCCAATTGTGCGCCGCCTCATGGGTCTCCCAGTCGTGGACGGTTGCAACACAGTCCGATCTTGAACCCGGATCTGTAGTGATGCCTCTAGCGCCTTAGACCGCTGTGCCACTTGAGAGGCCCTTATTTTTTTACAACAAAACTATGCAAACTGTATAGACCCCAGCACTCCCCTTCAATCATCCTTCCGTTCTCCTCTTCTCCATGCATCCTCCCCTTCATAACAGATGTGAGGAAGACCCATTTCCTCCCTGCGGCTGCTAAAATATTAATCAAAATACAGAGGACCACGTGGCACAGAACCACGGGCTCCCAAGATGCATGTCTTCTAATGGTAATACATGGGGAGGGCGGAGAGCAGCTTCTAATAGCCTGGGAGATGGGGAGGAGAGCAGCTTCTAATGGCCTGGGAGATGGGGAGGAGAGCAGCTTCTAATGGCCTGGAGATGGGGAGGAGAGCAGCTTCTAATAGCCTGGGACATAAGGAGAAGAGCAGCTTCTAATAGCCTGGGAGATGGGGAGGAGAGAAGCTTCTAATAGCCTGGGAGATGGGGAGGAGAGCAGCTTCTAATAGCCTGGGAGATGGGGAGGAGAGCAGCTTCTAATAGCCTGGGAGATGAGGAGGAGAGCAGCTTCTAATAGCCTGGGAGATGGGGAGGAGAGCAGCTTCTAATAGCCTGGGACATAAGGAGGAGAGCAGCTTCTAATAGCCTGGGAGATGGGGAGGAGAGCAGCTTCTAATAGCCTGGGAGATGGGGAGGAGAGCAGCTTCTAATAGCCTGGGAGATGGGGAGGAGAGCAGCTTCTAATAGCCTGGGAGATGAGGAGGAGAGCAGCTTCTAATAGCCTGGGAGATGGGGAGGAGAGCAGCTTCTAATAGCCTGGGACATAAGGAGGAGAGCAGCTTCTAATAGCCTGGGAGATGGGGAGGAAAGCAGCTTCTAATAGCCTGGGAGATGGGGAGGAGAGCAGCTTCTAATAGCCTCGGAGATGGGGAGGAAAGGGGGAGGGCCATGGGGACCAGTGGCTGTCATAAGGGCAAAGAGAACGAGCTGAAGAAGGATAGAGAGATAGGAAGAAAGAGATGGAGTCAGGAGATGGGAAAGAGGGGGATTCATAGACTATGGGGAGAGAGGTCTGGAGGAGAGAGGGAGAGACAGGAAGCTACGAGAGGGAAATAAATCCTACATTTGGGAGATGAAAGAAGCATCAACACCACAGCTCGCTACTCCTTGTGTTTCTGTGTGTTTAGTAGCCATGTAGGAACTGATATCATGCATAATAGATAACAGACCATACAAATTGCGAAATTAGCAGATTTTGTTTTCTCCGCTCACTGGCAATTCCCAAACTGCCCCATGCCAAATGTTTGCGAACTTGACTCTTTTTTATGTTTGGCGTGTATGTGTGTGTGTGTATGATAGAGAAAAAGAGCGAGAGATGGTGAGAGCAAGAGAAAAACGAGCTCTGAAATATCACAGCCGCTGCAATTGTATTTATCTGCTATCTCTGTTAATACTAATAACAATCATTAATTTAATTTGTAAATTGTTTTTTCACACCCAAGGCACTAAACAACATCTTATGAATTTTAACTACTAATAATACCTGTTATCTGTAGGCTTGCCCTGATGAACCTAAAAAAAAATCATCATATGAACGATGCCTTGTATGAATTGTACCCATGTAAGGCCTTCCTCTCAGGGGCTGAGACGAGCTAAGCTGTAGGTCTGGCAGAGAAGCACAGACAGTACAGTAGAGCTAAACAACTGGAGCCTCCGTGTTAGCGACACGCTAATCATTTTGCTCCGCTCTGCTCGAGCGAGGGAGGCTTAAAGGGTTATTTCTTCTATTTTCCACCCTTGCCCCCACAGGCAGTGTTCCAAGGTGAACGCACCACCGGGAAGATGAGAAGCTTGCCGGCTCACCAGATGCCGTGAAATTGAAGCGCTCCCATCACACAGGGTGAGTGTGTGGCAGGTGAAAGCTCTCTATGATACTCACAAGTGTACTAGCTTCACTAGGAAAGGCATGTCTAAACATTTTGATGCTGCCAAATTCCGGACTTGCATATACAAATAATGTATGACTGTCCTCTCAAATGAAATGCCTTGCCAATAATCATCTCTTATAAGTAGTAGAGCAAAACATATAGGAAAGATATCCCATCTATTCCACAGACCGTAATAGTAAAGACATCCAAACCTACAGTATTTGCCTCTGTACATCATATTAGTCGTCCGGATGACAGTTGGCCTTGTGTTCCAGTGTTCCAGTGTTTCTGTGTTCCAGTGTTCCAGTGTTCCTGTGTTCCAGTGTTCCTGTGTTCCAGTGTTCCAGTGTTCCTGTGTTCCAGTGTTCCAGTGTTCCAGTGTTCCTGTGTTCCAGTGTTCCTGTGTTCCTGTGTTCCAGTGTTCCTGTGTTCCAGTGTTCCAGTGTTCCAGTGTTCCTGTGTTCCAGTGTTCCAGTGTTCCAGTGTTCCAGTGTTCCAGTGGTCCTGTGTTCCTGTGTTCCAGTGTTCCTGTGTAGGGTAATTAGGAGGACATGCCACCCCCTGGGTGACATCCTAGCCAGCAGGTGTTCCTCGCCGCTCACCCATCCATAACCCCCTCATCCTCTTCACCCTCCTCACCCCCTCTCACCCGGGCGCCTCCGGAGAGACTCTGACATTTTGTGAGGGTGACACGTACCAGTGACCTCTGTCTACATGGCCATGTCGATAATGAGATGCAACAGGCGCTTCATTGTATTTAAATGAAGTAGCTTGTGACAGTAATGTTAAAGAGATGCCACTGCAGGCAGAGCGATGGTCTCGTCACCCAATACAGCCGATAGACAAAGTAGGGGAGTTTGGAAAACAGATTTTGCAATACATCAAGTCAATTGTCACAGGATATATAACAGAATAATATAACTTGTTTGAAGTTAGCTCTGAAACACAACGATAAACAAGGAAGATAACTTAAAAGCTTGTCCATACTGAAGTTAAACACCAAAAGAAAGAGAGGCCATCCCTCTTTCTCTTCCTCCCTGTCTCCAGAGAGGGATGACCAGGGGTTAACCAGGCCTGTCCCAGGCTTGAGGCTTTGACTATTGTGTTGCTTTGCTTAATGTAAACCGATAAAGCTGGCTAACCTTGTGGGCCCGTTCAATACTTATTTAGAATACCATTGATTAACAGTTCTGAATATTGATCATGCCATGCCGCTCAAGCGATGCCGATGGCTCTGATAAGAGTTTACCCTGGAGCAGATAGGCCTGTCTACCCTGAAAGAGACAGGGCTTCATGCTGCAGACGTCTGGACACACACACACACACACACACACACACACACACACACACACACACACACACACACACACACACACACACACACACACACACGCAAGGTGTGTAAATGGGATGGCCCTGCAATTATCTGCATTGGATTCTGCATTGGAACTTTTTATGTGACTTGTTAAGCATATTTTTGACTTGTGTACTTATTCAGGCTTGCCATAGCAAAGGGGTTGAATACTTATTGACTCAAGATATTTCAGCTTTTCATGTTTTATGAATTCCACTTTGACATTATGGGTATTCTGTGTACACACACACACACACACACACACACACACACACACACACACACACACACACACACACACACACACACACACACACACACACACACACACACACACACACAGACAGACAGACACAAATACACACACAAACTACCAATCACACATACACGGTAAAGAGAGGGAAGACACCGCAGCTCTGTGTTGACACGGGGTAATGTCCTCTCATCTGAGACCCAAGATTTAAATTAACACGCCATCTGTTCCCGCCCTGTGCCCGGTGGCCATTTTGAAATTCCGTCACAGTGGATATGCACCTTTCTCCTTCCAACATGCAGCTTCTCCTAGACATTGTCTGTCGTGTCTTATTGGTATCTCTTGAGAGGGGTGTAACTGTGTAATTATCAGAGGTGTACTAATGTTTTGGACTAGGCATCACCTTACTTTACAGTACACCTATCAAATCCATGGTTGTAAACGCATCAACCAATATGATTGATATGAATTTACATGATTGGAAATGGCTCCGTCCTGGGTCAATGACAAGCACCATACAAATCTGAATACAATATGTCCACAAAGACAGCCATGAAAGAAACCACTGAAGATGAGCTTTACTACAGGGTAAAAAAATGTTGAATATTATACAGGTGTCTAATACAGCATCTTGACAAAAGGTTCATTTTATTTATCTAAGCTGTCCAATCGGCATTGAGAAGCTGAGTCCTGTCTCTGAGGTCATCTTCCTGCGTCGTAAAGTGTGATGATAAAAGGGTTTACAACATGGCCGTTATTAAAGAAAGAGTGAGTCAAAGCCATCAATAACCCAGCTTTCAGGGATTACCATTAGCAACGCTAGTGCTCTCAGAGTGGAGCCAGGGGTTCGATTTTTACAGTGGGGGCGGAGAGGTTTAAATGCATTTAAAAAGAGGAAACGATAAACAATATGTATGTACAGTTGCTTCAATATGAAGGACGTGGTTTGTTTAAGGACTACACAGTACAGTCAATACACAGCACCCATGTACAGGATGATGTACAACTGTGTTGATACACATGTAGTTACAGTTGAAGTCGGAAGTTTACATACACCTTAGCCAAATACGTTTAAACTCAGTTTTTCACAATTCCTGACATTTAATCCTCGTAAGAAGGACCACATTCCCAGTGGGTCAGCAGTTTACATTCACTCAATTAGTATTTGGTAGCATTGCCTTCAAATGGTTTAACTTGGGTCAAATGTTTCGAGTAGCCTTCCACAAGCTTCCCACATTATGTTGGGTGAATTTTGACCCATTCCTCTTGGCCGAGCTGGTGTAACTGAGTCAGGTTTGTAGGCCTCCTTGCTCGCACATGCTTTTTCAGTTCTGCCCACAAATTTTCTATGGGATTGAGGTCTGGGCTTTGTCATGGCCACTCAAATACCTTGACTTTGTTGTCCTCTAGCCTTTTTGCCACAACTTTGGAAGTATGCTTGGGGCCGTTGTCCATTTGGAAGACCCATTTGCGACCAAGCTGTAACTTCCTGACTGATGTCTTGAGATGTTGCTTCAATATATCCACGTAATGTTCCTCCCTCATGAATCCATCTATTTTGTGAAGTGCACCAGTCCCACCTGCTGCAAAGCACCTACACAACATGATGCTGCCACCCCCGTGCTTCACGGTTAGGATGGTGTTCTTCGGCTTGCAAGCCTACCCTTTTTTCCTCCAAACATAACGATGGTCATTACGGCCAAACAGTTCTATTTTTGTTTCATCAGACCAGACAACACTTCTCCAAAAAGTACCATCTTTGTCCCCATGTGCAGTTGCAAACCGTAGTCTGGCTTTTTTATGGAGGTTTTGGTGCAGTGGCTTCTTCCTTGCTGAGCGGCTTTTCAGGTTATGTCGGCATAGGACTCATTTTACTGTGGATATAGATAATTTTGTACCTGTTTCTTGCAGCATCTTCACAAGGTCCTTTGCTGTTGTTCTGGGATTGATTTGCACTTTTTGCACCAAAGTAGGTTAATCTCTAGGAGACAGAACGCGTCTGCTTCCTGAGCGGTATGACGGCTACGTGGTTCCATGGTGTTTATACGTGCGTACTATTGTTTGTACAGTTGAACGTGGTACCTTCAGGCATTTGTAAATTGCTCCCAAGGATGATCCAGACTTGTGGAGGTCTACCATTTCTTTCTGAGGTTTTGTCTGATTTCTTTTGATTTTCCCATGATGTCAAGCAAAAAGGCACTGAGTTTGAAGGTAGGCCTTCAAATACATCCACAGGTACACCTCCAATTGACACAAATTATTTCAATTAGCCTATCAGAAGCTTCTAAAGCCATGACATAATATTCTGGAATTTTCCAAACTGTTTAATGGCACAGTCAACTTAGTGTATGTAAACTTCTGACCCACTGGAATTGTGATACAGTGAATTATAAGTGAAATAATCTGTCTGTTAACAATTGCTGGAAAAATTACTTGTGTCATGCAGATGATGTCCTAACCGACTTGCCCAAACAATAGTTTGTTAACAAGCAATTTGTGGAGTGGTTGAAAAACAAGTTTTAATGACTCCAACCTAAGTGTATGTAAACTTCTGACTTCAACTGTATGTATAAGATAAGTTGTGTTCCAAACCTAGGTGTTCCTGGATGGTTCACAATTGCACAGCACCTCAATGAGGTCAGATTAGAATAACACAATAACACTTAGATTCTGATAACTTGTCATTCATAACAATATAATATCATAAGCACTTTGAATCTACAGAACAACCTTCACCATTCCTTGTCACAAAGTACAATGTTGCTGGCTTTATATGCATAAGTAAGTACCTGTCAGGGTGCCAAGTAAAGGATGTTGGTCAGCCTAAGGGATGAAAGAGCCATTGTGCTGAGCTGTGGTTGCTGGGTGATGGGGATGCCCCCCTTGTCTTATTGTTAGGTCAGCAGTGCTAGGCTAGCCCCTGTCACCCAGCCAGTGGTGAGCTGTGCACTTTGGATAGGGAAAGCTCTTCTCTCTTCCGTAATGAGCCGCTATGTCTGGGTATCATGTGAGATATCTGAGCTAGAGCTTACTGTTCCATCCATGGCCAAGGTCAAAAACTTGCCCACCCCACACCTACCACGCTACCTCTCTGCCGCCCTCCACACCACCATCCCTCCACCATCCCAGCCCCATCCATCACCCTAACATAGACCGCCAGCTAGGTTCACATCCCCTCTCTCTGCAAGACCTGATATGATTTTTGTCTGACCATTTTCTATGAATGTATGCTTGTTTTATTCAATTTCTTTATTTGCTAAATGCACAGCACTGGTCGTCAGTGACAAATGCTGTCAGTTCCGAAGATATTAGATAATGAATGAAATACCAATAGACCCCATCAAGATGAGTTGTTATGTGTATTATCAGATAAATGACAGGGAGTGGAAGGATGAAATGAAGACCATTCACAAACACAGTCATTGAGGCTGGACAGGGAAATAGACGTTGATCATCTTTCACTTCACTGAACACAGCGGGGAAGAATTTCAAGCAGGTCATATTCTGGAGATGGCCCTGTCAAATACATCTTTAAAACTCTGTCAGGTCTAATGGCTTGTGGCGTAACATAAGACACTATTTATCCCGTGCAATAATGTGCACATTTTGCTTTGTTAGCGAATAAGCATTTGTTAAGAACATGTCAAAAGTGGGACATGCATTAACAGTTTGGTTGAGGCAATGAATTAAGTGTTCGGGGCCTTGGAACATGGCTGCCCATATACCACCATATTACCGGTCCAGTCCCCACAGTAATCAATGGACTTCCCTCTTCCGGATCGCATGTCAATTCCATGTTGGACTGTGGGGATGAATAAAAACAATGTGTATGTTAAGAGCCGATGACTCCTACTCTGGCCATATGAATAAGGCAGGTCATGTCGCTGATTGATAAGGGCTATAAAAACACAAACTGACCCATCCATCCAATTAGATAGAGAAGTAGAATGGAGCAAATGATCATTAGATGATAACATGAAATGAGAAGGCTTGAATGCAGTGTTATTGTGGCTACATTACCTTGTCTAACCATGTGATATTACATGTCTATAAGAGGACACACCATTCATTTAAAATGTTAGCTACCGATTGAAGTGCAGGCTTCTCTCCTCCCTTCATACTGCATGCACTACCAAGAAGTTATGCTTCATTGTTTATTTGTTATAGGACCATACTTTATTAATGAAAGAAGCAGCAGTGTGTGAATCAGGGTCCGTAGGGCAGAGACATTTAGGAGTGGCATTTCCTGTTTGTCATTGCAGTGACGGCCATGTTGTCTCACACTGTTGACAGACGAGTCAGACCATCGGCCTGCAGCAAGGAGGTATGGAGCCCAGAGGAGGACAAATCTCATGATGAAACCTGAAATCAATTTACATTCAAATATTCATGGCTGTCCCACAACTGTGGCTGCAGCAAATAAATTACCCCCGTCCCCACCTTATCCCCAAAGACAGGACATCCCAGGGTATCGACACTTAGCCCAGCACAATACACTTTATTGACAACCCTTGCTTTGGGAAGTACTAAGCTAGAATCGTAAGGAGTAGGATTTGGTACACTGGACGTACAGTAGTCCAGTAAGATCAGTGGGCAAACTCTGGTTTGGATGAAACCAAACGGACAAAGTGGACAACAATAAAAGAAGATGGTCGACACAACAATATTATGTTTTGTTAGAAAGAGAGAACAATTAAGAAATAGAGAGAGGAAGGGAGAGAGAGATTATCTGAGAAAACAGCACTCAACTGTACACCTTTCCAGTTGAGTGCTCTCTCTCAGTTTCCCCTTTGAGGACAATTCAGGGTGAATTACTAAAAAGATTAGGAATAATCTGGGATATCAAATCCTTAATGATGAGCGTAAATGAATGCATGATTTAGCATAGAAATTATCACAGACGAATGCACAGAAAAATAAAGATAGAGAAGCAGATGGACAGACAAATGAAAAGAAGGGATGGATTTCCTGCCATTAGTGATCTATGACCAATCAGCTGTCCATCTTCAGATATGCTGTTAATGACTATTGGCCTCCATTTAAATCCTTACTTCTGTGAATTGCCCCAAATCCATACATAGGCATGTGTTTGATTGAATGCTCATCTATTGTGTGAAAATTAGGCTGGATTAGTTTGATCTTTTTGATCAATGAGTTGATCTTCAAAACAATGGCTAACACTAGGATTCACATATTCCCAAAGACACCATTGATTTGACATTCATCATGATGAGAAAATACAGGCTAGTGCTTCTATCTTGCTATTGAATTATCAAGTAAACACTTGTCAATAATTGATCGTGGGAGAGTGTGAAAACAACAGAAAGTTGGTTCACCTTGAAATCAACCACCAATCTCAATAATTGTGTTATATATATTTTGATGGTAATAGGTGTGCCCTTTTCCCAGGTTTTCTACATATCATAAATGATCAATAAATCTCAAGCAGTATGAATGATCAGATATCAGAAGAGCGGTGATATAGTGAAGACAGACTACAGTCTCCAAAGGGCAAAGACATACTCTATATAAGATAATTAGCACAACTTCATGAGCAACCACGATTTCTCAGAGGTGTAAAAAAAAATATGAAGCTGTTGTAGCATCAAAGCAGCAGAGCAAATGGAGGAGCGCGAGCAGTGTTAAATTGATCTGTTCTGCATTTGAATGTCATTTCATTATTTAGATTTGAAGGCGGCTCTATTGTGTGGAGAAAGCAGGGGGGCAAAGCGTATTATTCTGACAAGTGTGATCTTGTGTTGTCAAAGTGACTCTCGGGGCAGATGGTTTATCCCTTTGTGTGTGAGTGTGCGTGTATGTGTGCGTGTGTGTGTGCGTTTGTGTGTGTGTCTGTGTGTGCGTGTGTGTGTGTGCGTGTGTGTGTATATATGCATGCATATGTGTTTGAAAAAAATGTAACTCTCAGGGGTTTCAAAGGAATCTCACTCCTCCCCAGATTAATTCAGCAACAATAACATCTAATTCTCTCTGAGCCTAATAGCAGAAAAAATAAGAAAAACTATTTCTATCACGTGAAAAATTACAAGGTGATGCCCTGAATCATTTTAGTCAAACTGGTTGTGTACAGAGAGAGAGAGAGAGAGAGAGAGAGTGAGAGAGAGAGAGAGAGAGAGAGAGAGAGAGAGAGAGAGAGAGAGAGAGAGAAAGGCCGCTATGGGTGTATGATACATACAGTGCATTTGGAAAGTATGCCCACAAGGATGATCAATGGAAACCGTATGCACCTGAGCTCATTTTCAAGTCTCATATAGCAAAGGGTCTGAATACTTATGTAAATGAGCTATTACTGTTTTTTGCAAACATTCTAAAAACCTGTTTCGCTTTGTCATTATGGGATATTGTGTGTAGATTGATGAGGAATTGTTTTCATTGAATCCATTTTAGAATAAGGCTGTAGCATAACAAAGTGTGGAAAAAGTCAAGAGATCTGAATACTTTCCAAATGCACTGTAGTTACGCACTTGAAGTTTCCCCTAAAGGGTTTCACTCAAGAGCTGAAACCAGAGTATTTGCCATATTGCACACATCAGATAGCTTTTATTATGATATTATGGCATCATTTCTCATATACGATGACAGTATAAAACAGGTCAGTATGCTCCTATACTCCATTGAAAGGCTACAGATATCTGGCCCAGATCAAATGGCTCTGGCTTAGTGAGGGTATCACAGTACAGTGAGTACCTCAGGCTAACTCAGACATGTCAGGCTTACTGACCGTAGGTAGAAACACTCATCCTCTGAGCTGATCTGACTCCAGTACTGCCATGACTAACAATTTGAGGATTACCAGATGTCAGGCTCAGATTAACTATGATCTATGATCAGATTGGTACATCACCATTCAGGGAGATGCGTAGAGTGGAGTGAGTGATAAGATACTATAACATACTGTACCAATATGATAGTGTTCAGTGCAGCGCTCAGAGGCCAGAGAAAGAGACACCTGGGTTTCATTCCGTTGATGTATATTTTACACAGAAACCCTCTTTTTCTATCACAGTCCCATAGCCAATATAGTCCAATTCACTTCTGCTGCTAAATTACAATAATATTTCACTGCAATAATGGCTGTGGCAGAATGCGAGAGAGTTCATTTTATTTACATATTTTAGCAAAATAACTCCCTGGGAATAGGAGAAAGGAAAACAGTATTCCATGAAATTCCCTTTAGAGTCGAATTGGCAGTGGCTTGATGAAATGAATCCTTTTAATTTGCATCTCATATAATACATAATATGCACTAATTTTAAGAGCTGGAGGAAAACAAAAGACGGAAGGCTTCTCGGAGTAGTTGCACATAGTCTGGAAGAATTTAACATTGATAGATTTATGCTCATATTGGTATGCAAGCGGAACACTCAAATTCAGACGGTCTGAATGGAAAAGAGAGGGAGAGAGAAAGAGAGAGGGAGAGAGGAAGAGAGAGAGAAAGAGAGCGAGAGAGGGCGAGAGAGAAAACAACAACATTCATACATACCTTAAAAAACAAAGAACCTGAGCCCTGGTCTGCAGTTAAACAACACTGCTCTCTATTGGTGAGGAGCTGCACTGTCCTCTCAATAGAAGTCCTTGCTTCAGAATTACTCTGATTGTTTTTCAGGCCAGTCAGCAGAAAAATCACAGTGAAGTGCAATCACCTCGAACCTCAAAGACTGTCCTTATTAACCTACTAACTACCATGGAATATTAGATTATTAATTTACAAAATTATCCAACTATAATGATTCCTGCCGCAATGATCAGGGCTCTTAATATGACTTCAATGTATTAATTACAAAGATAATGAATGAAACCACAGCAGGTAATCTACAGCTCAGCTCTAGCCGCTGTGCCTGTAGCAGTGAGAGTATGCAGAGTAGACCCAGTACTGCTGTGTGTGTTCCTATTCCTATTCATGTGTGTGTGTTTTTGTTACTGTTTTTTGGGACTGTTTACAGCAGGGTTTGACAACAGAGTGATTTTTTTTGGGGGGGGGGGGTGGGGTTAGTTGTTGTTCAAAAAAGTCTGTAAAATCACCTGGAATTTACATTAAAGTCTGCTCCCAAGTATTCCCACAAATTAAAAAAAAAAAAGTTGCATATGTGATCGTGTCTCAATGTAATCAAGGTATGAAATGATTGTTATCTTCAAATACAACCTCCTTTGGGGTTTAGTTGTGGTCAATTTGCAGTGTACAAATTATTATAATTATGTACCGGGCCCCTAACCATACGCTCAGACAACAATCGGCCCGCTGAATATAGTTGCCTACCCCTGGTTTACAGGATCAGGGGAGGAGTGTGTGTTTGACAGGAATGCACATTGAACCTCTCGTCTCCCTGCTGCTCTCTCTGCTGAACCATAGCGGTAGCATAGACAAACAGGGGCGCCCCGGAGAGAGTGGTAAGCTAAGTGAGTGAGTGTACAGGTTTAATATGACAGCTACACATCCCTCACCCCCTCAAAGCTCTCTCTTCCAGCCCAGAGAGAGAAGCAAGTCCTGGCTCGACTAGGTCTGGCCCTGGTCGGTGGCACCACCACGGACCTGGCAAAACTATCCAACTCCAACAGGCTGTAACATAACCACTGAGTCACCCACTAACACAGCTCCTCTTCAACAAAGACACCCTTTGTGTTTTAGGGTTTAGTTGAGCTCATCCACGTGACTATAGTGTGTTTAACCCCTTAGACTGACTTGCAGCGCTACAGAGTAAAAATATAGAAGTAAGGAGCTATGTCCTGAAATATGGCTACCTTACAGTGCAACAACAGTATCATGCAGTATATCTGGTGCTGAAGGTGTACAACCAGGAAACTAAGTGTAATCAAACACTTCATAACTCTTCGGATCTTCAAGCATGCCTGACATACAACACACAGAGCCTGTCTGTTCTAGAGCACAGTGTGAGTCTGGGCTGTACTCAGGCAACCTGTGCAGCTGTGATGTGCTCCAGTGGAGGTGAAACCTCGGCCAGGGCACGCTTCCCCTCGCTGCTCCCCTCACCTGGCTCCCCTCAGCCTGCCAGACCCGCTCTCTGTTCTCCCTGTGTAGCTAGAGCCCTGGATGGTGGTTGCCACACTCACACATGCACGTGGGCACACACACACACACTGGCCTGGCCAGGGGCAACGGGGCAGGAAGGTGGGCTGCAGGGTGCATGGCCGGGTGAGTTTCGAAGTTGCAGAAGATGAAAGGCTATGCAATACAGTGTACTGAATAGTGGCTTTATTGTTTCACAGCTTTTTCAGTTACCATTGTAAAGTATTTCAAGATGGGGTAAATATGCCAGATAATGTGCAACTCAATTAAGAAACTTTATGTAACCTGGCCTGCTCTATTTTGGTTCAAAACTGATTAAAGTATTGTCAAAGAATAATACTATGAGCAAGTAGATAAAGAGAAGAGATGAACTTTAACTTGATGTTATAAGCCGTTAGTGAGAGAGAAGTCACACAGCGCAGCCAACAGAAGTTATGAGACATGAGTGGAGCGTATTAAACTCTATCCCTTTTTTTATTTCAATTAAACCTCTTTCCACGATTCAAAGGCTCTCAAATCTAAAGAGGCTTTGATCTCCTAACCATAGGCCAGACATGAAAATAGAAGTCTAGCTAAGGAGGGGGCAAAAGAGAAAGTTGTAATTCCATAACGCGGGGGCAACTTCTTCCCCCGCTGCTGTTTTAACTGGTGCATGGGTTACTTAAAAGAGGCTCACTCCTGGTTTGGAGGGAGAGGCGAACAAAACAATCAGACTTTGAGAAAGAGAAACTCCTGACAGGGTTCTCTTTCATTCCAAATTGCACCACCCCAAACGTGATTAATCAAGTGTCTTGGCGTTCCACGCAGAGAGAGATGGGAGAAAACGCAGCCTTCATCAAAAGGGAGGATGTAGTAATAGCTATGAGCACAGACATCACCGCTAGCCAGGTGTAAGAAAGAACAAACTTTCTTTATTTTGCATTAATGTTACACTATTTTTTGTTGTTGTCATGGAGCCAAGTGCTTAAAAGATATTTAAATTGAAACAAGCCTGTTGGTTCTTGAAGCGAGAGTTCAAAGTTTGCCCTGAAGTAGTTTTATAAAATCAGTTTTCACAAGAATGAGGCATTGTGGGTGTTTGTTGGAGAATTGACATAGTAAACTTTTATAACGTTGAACTGACATTGTATTTACCACAGAAAGAATCTTTCACTGTTCAAGGTAAAGCCTCGGAAAAGAGGATTAGATCTAAGAACAGAGAGAGAGTGAGAGAGAGAGTGAGAGAGGCGCTGAAGGTTTGGCACGGCAGGGGGTAAAGAAATTGAGAAAGCAGCGAGTGAAAGTGAGAGCGAGAGAGAGAGGCAGCAGAGTAGTCTAAATCCCAGTTGAGTTCTGAATGTGTACAACAGCTTTACTCAGTAACTAGGAAACAGAAACTTTTGATGAAGTTGCGCTCCCTTTGAAAAAGGTTAGTGCTGTCCGGAATGCTTGGGACGTCCCTATCCTAAACCTTAACCTTAACCCTTACCCTTACCCCAACCTTATCCATAACCCTTTCCTAACCCTAACCTTAACCCTTACCTTAAACCATCAACTTCAATGGGGTAACGTCAGAGTTGGGACGTCTCAAGTATCCCAGATTTAAAATGTCGCTGCTTAATCTGCCGGCGGCCACCACACGTTGATTCTCTCCACTACCCAGCAGACCGAGCGAGAAAGACAGGGTGGAAGAATGAACACCAACACGCTGGGACGTCGCTTGTCCCTATGTGGAGGATTGTGGGTGTTTTCAGTCTGTGACTAAAAGGAAGACTGTGTCTGTATGATGGAGGATTAGTGAACTACAACAGTGGCTCTCCAGGTCCCAGAGGCAGATTTGTCGCAGGGGCCACACAGACTAGAGCAACACAATCAGTCATCTGTTAGCCTGGGACCATTAAGACTCAGGCCAGAGAGGGGTCACTCAACACGTCCTACAGCCACAGGGGGCTAGAGAGACACAGAGAGAGGCAGAGTGACTCGGGGTAGGTGACATTAGGGCCGAGTGCTTAGCCATCTTTCTTACAAAACATCTTCATATCCTTTTGGAGAGATGAAACGTTTCCTTCTTCCTTGTTCCCGCTCTCTTTTTGAAACTCATACGGTAGGAGCATACAGATGAAAGCGAGGCAGCCGAGCATGAAAACAGCTTAATTAGGGCTAATGGGTTCTGATGGAACACATTTCCACTATTTGCCTTCATTAGGGAAGGCTAATTTCTCCTATTCTGTCAGCCTGTAAGAACTGCAGCCAGCCCTGTGCCAGGTGGGGCTATTAACATAGTGAATCTGCCGCAGAGAAAGAGAAGGGGCCTTTCAGCTATATCATCCAGGTAGAAGTCTCTCCTAACCACAGATCTAGGATCAGATTATGCTAATGAGTATTATAACATTATGGGGATGAGGAAATAGCTGACCCTGCATCAGTGGTTGAGTTGAGGTTCATTCTGTAGGTGATGTTCTCATTTTCTTCTGTCGAGGTAGGGTAGGTGATGGAAACATTGTTTGTTGTGGATAGACACATGACATGGTGTCTATCCACAACAACTATTGAGCTCCATTGGCATAGATGTCCTTTATCCTACCACCATTCAAATAAAATAAAATAAAATTACACTTTACTTGTCACATGCGCCGAATACTACACCTTACAGTGAAATGCTTACTCCACAAGCCCCAACAATGCAGTTTTAAGAAAATACCAACAACAAAAAAGTAAGAGATAAGAATAACAAATAATTAAAGAGCAGCAGTAAATAATAATAGCAAGGCTACTGGTGTGTGTGTGGGGGGGGGGGGGGGGGGGGGGGGGGGAGCAATACAAATAGTCTAGTAGTCATTAGATTAGATGTTCAGGAGTCTTATGGCTTGGGGGTAGAAACTGTTTCGAAGCCTCTTGGCCCTAGACTTGTTGCTCCGGTACCGCTTGCCATGCGGTAGCAGAGAGAACAGTCTATGACTAGGGTGGCTGGAGTCTTTGACAATTTATAGGGCTTTCCTCTGACACCGCCTGATAAAGAGGTCCTGAATGGCTAGAAGCTTGGCCCAAGTGATGTACTGGCTACATGGCTACATGGAGGTTATACCACACAGCCAGCTAACCCTCCACTGTAGAGACAGGGCTTTTTTACTGCAGATGAAATCATTGAGGAATCAATGGTATTAACACATAATTAATCCCCTACAAAATTGAAAACTGATGCTCATTCAAAGCGCATCATTTTGATTTACAACCTCTATTTGCACTTTGTCTTAACATTGGCAGACGGCACTGAATCAATGGTGGCAGTCAGTAATACAGCTATTCTGTACGTGTAAGCTCAATACATGCTTCACTTGAGACAGGGTCAGTGGAGAAGAAGAGAAAGGAAGAATTAAAGACTGGGAGAGAACGAGTGTGGATCATCCTCTACGAAGGAGTCTGAGAAGTTCCAAGGTGACATAGCAGTGACATTGGATGTTGGAGAGAAGGAAACAGGGACACACTCTCACAGTCTCTCAGATTCAGGTTTAACCTGTATGAAGCTGATCCCCAGGTCCAGACACATCTGATGTAGAGTGCAAAGTAGATGACATATGTAAGAGGCTCCAGTGGAATGGGATACTATAGGCAGGGTCTTTTAGCGACAAGCATGGCAAATTGTAGAACGTCAAGGTCGTCACGTTTCAAACCAAGCCTAGAAGATTAAGAAGTGATAAAATCTCACTGGGTTTCAGTAAATTAATTGGATCAAATAGAGAAAGCATGGGAGAATGTGGTAAAGAGGCCGATGGAAAGGCATGAGAGGACACCAGGGTATTCCACATGCTACTGTACCATGCAGAGACAAAAAGGAGACAGAATTTTCAAACGGCAAACTGAAATGAGCCTTCTTACTGGAGAGGTGGTGTCCACTGAAAGCTAGACCTGGACAAGAGTTCCTTGGGCTTTGTTAGGGGGGTCGTTGACATTTGTTCATTATAAACTTCTAGAGCCAAGAATCTAGGACAGTGGTTCCCTGCTCCGGTCATCAAATATCCCCAACAGTACATTTTGATTGTAGCCCAGGACAAGCACACCTGAACCACTGATCTACTGTAGGACACGAGTTGTGTCAGTACACACAGTACTCTGTTTATCTTGACCCCTGTCTCTCATTAAACACCCACATTAACAACTTAGGAGCCCAAACCCACCCAGCCGGTCTCCCAGGCCAGGGTATTACACCTCAGCCACCATGTTTCAACACTTGTTTGTCTGTCAGAAAGACAATTCCCTTATGCTAATGTTGGTACGACATGCATTTCCCCGCGGCTACGCTAGCGCTTTTAACTTTTTATTACCTGAGTGCTCTGGAGGCTCAAAGGTCACATGCGCAAAGCCATTTGCAGGTGGGCTCGCTGAATATATAGCACCATAAAAGTCAGTCTGCCCGAGCACATTTACAAACGGTATTAAGTAAACCGATTTGTGTTCTCTAGTAACAGTGTTACCTTTCCCTCAGTTGAGACCACACGGGGCTGAAATGGACTGTTCCCCTCACCTCTATTTTTTATTTATCCTTTTTTTAACCAGGCAAGTCAGTTAAGAACAAATTCTTATTTACAATGACAGTCTAGCAACAGTGGGTTAACTGCCTTGTTCAGCGGCAGAATGACAGAGTTTTACCTTGTTAGCTCAAGGATTCGAACTAGGATCATTTTGGTTACTGGCCCAACGCACTAACCACTAGGCTACCTGCCGCCCCAAGCATGCTCAACCAGCCATCACATACCCAGTCGCTTATTGGATAAATGGGTGCGTTCACAAGAAGCATTTGGGATCTTACAGCAGGGTTTTGAAAGGCACAATTAAGTCAGTCAGTCAACGTTTAGGAAGGTGTGTTTGTAAAAAAAGGAATATGATATTCAGAGAATATTACCACATACAGACCTAGACCATAGAGCTAAAAACACACACAATCTCGCACAGACACACATGCTCACGCACACAGGTGAACACATGAGCAAGTGCGCACACACACACAGGCAGGAGGAGTATGCCCAGAGGAAAGGACATGTGCTGAATTGACATTACTGTGTCGGGATTAACACAGACAGCCCACAGGGAGAGAAGACTCTCCTTACAACCCACACAGTAAAGACTGCCCTTACAAGTCACATCAAGAGAAAACACAGCAGATGATGACCGCAGACAACCATACAGCTAGTACGGTGGTCTGGCACAAAACTGGACAAAACATCATACACCCCAAACACCCCAACATCACTCCCAGAGCATGGTCATACACTGATCAATTTCTTCTCTCCCTCTTCCCTCACTCTCCTCATCCTCTCTCTCTACCATCCCTTCCACTGAGTGTGGATATGTTTGAAATTGATTAGCGCGCTCCATCTTATTGAATAAGTCTCAGGGTTTGGGCTGGAAACTGATGAAATTACAGGGAGAGAGCCAGTGGCAAGGGATAAGTATGTAGATGGGGTTGCAGGTTAATTCCCATTGATTTAACTAAGTCTGTGTACGGTGCTTGTGAGAGGGAGGCCCACCATGGTAATAACAGTCAGCAAGGTAGCCACAGACAAAGACCGGGAATCACTGACACTACAGACACACTATCTGATAGAGGCCATCGCTGATATGAGCCAACATGCACTGAAACACACATGCAAGCACACACACACACACAATCACACACACATACACAGCGACACATGGCAGGGGGCGAGTAGGACAATGTTCCTTCATTGATGTGCATGTCGGGCTGTATTGATAAGGCGTGATGGAAATACCCAGCTCTCTGCTACATCTTCCTCAGACAACAGAGAATCCAATAGGCACGCAGTGCGTGGCTAATGCCCTCTTCCAAACAAACGGAAACACTGATCATTGTCCAGCAATCAGGGGATCGATCTCACCTGATATCATTGGCCTAATCCAAGCAGATAATATCTAATCAACACTGTTCCCGCTCCTCCTCTCCTCCTTGCTCAGTAGTTCTATATCAGCCAATCAGAAGGGAAGAGTTTTGGATTGGGTAAAATACAAATAATCTGCGCTTCACAGAAGATGCTATTCTTGTGGGGCTAAAGTACATATACAGAAAATTAAGATAAAATGGAGACTGTTTAACTTCTTAGGGATAGCCCCCTATATTTAAATTTTTGCCTAAAATGACATACCCAAATCTAACTGCCTGTAGCTCAGGCCCCGAAGCAAGGATATGCATTTTCTTGGTAGCATTTGAAAGGAAATACTTAGAAGTTTGTGGAAATGTGAATTGAACGTAGGAGAATATAACACAATAGATTTGGTAGAAGAAAATACAAATCCACCATCTTTGAAATGCAAGAGAAAGGTCTCACTTCTAGCCATCACTGGTTGTAATTTTGATGGCGTCCACAAGAAGGCAGCGGTGTATGTGCGAATTTTCAGACGGATAACTTGAAGTATGAGCGAACTACATGACATTTAGCGTGAAGTCACCCAGGTACATTTGGGCAAATCGTGAAGGAGACATTTGCATTTACTTGGACTTTGATTTAGCTTTCCAGTATTAGTAGCCATATTATAAGTTCAACATTTGCAAAACAACCTGTTTTCATAACTTCACAAATATTCTTGTACTTTTTGTCCAAAAGGAAAAGGCATGCAGTCGCAAAAGGTTAGTTGCTACATTTTATGACAGATACACGATTTTCAGATACTCCCGTAAAGCCTAGCTCATTGGCTATCTAGCTAGCTTAGTTTAACCCCAATTGGTGCTTATTTGACAAAGATACAGTCGATCAAATGAAGACCATCCACGTCATTGGTGTGCCATGAAGGTGTCACTCTCTGACCAAATTTGGTGTCCTATAGGATATACTACTGTAACGGTTTTCTTGGTGAGAAGGAGAGTCGGACCAAAATGCGGCGTGTCTATTGCAATCCATGTTTAATGAAGTAACACACTAAACACAAACACTACCAAAACAATAAACTTAACGAAAACCGAAACAGCCTATACTTGTGTAACCTAACACAGAACAATGACATCAGGACACTAAGGACACTAAGGACAATCACCCACGACAAACTCAAAGAATATGACTGCCTAAATATGGTTCCCAATCAGAGACAACGATAAACACCTGCCTCTGATTGAGAACCACTTCAGACAGCCATAGACTTAGCTAGAACACCCCACTAGCTACAATCCCCATAAATACACACCACATACAAAAACCCATGCCACACCCTGGCCTGACCAAATAAATAAAGATAAACACAAAATACTTTGACCAGGGTGTGACAGAACCCCCCCCCTAAGGTGCGGACTCCCGAACGCACCTCAAAACAATAGGGAGGGTCCGGGTGGGCGTCTGTCCATGGTGGCGGCTCCGGCGCGGGACGTGGACCCCATTCAATCAATGTCTTAGTCCCTTCTCCTCGCGTCCCTGGATAGTCCACCCTCGCCGCCGACCATGGCCTAGTAGTCCTCACCCAGAACCCCACTGGACTGAGGAGCAGATCGGGACTGAGGGGCAGCTCGGGACTGAGGCAGCTCGGGACTGAGGGGAAGCTCAGGAGTGAGAGGAAGCTCAGGAGTGAGAGGAAGCTCAGGAGTGAGAGGAAGTTCAGGCAGGTTGATGAATCTACCAGATCCAGGCTGGCTGGTGGTTTCGGCAGATCCTGGCTGACTGGCAGATCTGGAAGAGTCTGGTCGACTGGCAGATCTGGAAGAGTCTGGTCGACTGGCAGATCTGGAAGAGTCTGGTCGACTGGCAGATCTGGAAGAGTCTGGTCGACTGGCAGATCTGGAAGAGTCTGGTCGACTGGCAGATCTGGAAGAGTCTGGTCGACTGGCAGATCTGGAAGAGTCTGGTCGACTGGCAGATCTGGAAGAGTCTGGTCGACTGGCAGATCTGGAAGCTCCATGCTGACTGGCTGCTCCATGATGACTGGCAGCTCCATGATGACTGGCAGCTCTGGCTGCTCCATGCTGACTGGCTGCTCCATGCTGACTGGCAGCTCTGGCTGCTCCATGCTGACTGGCTGCTCCATGCTGACTGGCAGCTCTGGCTGCTCCATGCTGACTGGCTGCTCTGGCTGCTCCATGCTGACTGGCTGCTCTGGCTGCTCCATGCTGACTGGCTGCTCCATGCTGACTGGCTGCTCCATGCTGACTGGCGGCCCTGGCTGCTCCATGCTGACTGGCGGCCCTGGCTGCTCCATGCTGACTGGCGGCCCTGGCTGCTCCATGCTGACTGGCGGCCCTGGCGGCTCCTTGCAGACTGGCAGCTCTGGCGGCTCCTTGCAGACTGGCAGCTCTGGCGGCTCCTTGCAGACTGGCAGCTCTGGCGGCTCCTTGCAGACTGGCAGCTTTGGCGGCATCCTGCAGACAGGCAGCTCTGGCGGCTCCTTGCAGACTGGCAGCTCCTTGCAGACTGGCAGCTCCTTGCAGACTGGCAGCTCCTTGCAGACTGGCAGCTCCTTGCTAACTGGCATCTCTATGCTAACTGGCAGCTCTATGCTAACTGGCAGCTCTATGCTAACTGGCAGTTCTGAACAGGCGGGAGACTCCGGCAGCGCTGTAGAGAAGGAAGGCTCTAACAGCGCTAAACAGGCGGGAGACTCCGACAGCGCTGGAGAGGAGAAGGGCTCCGACAGCGCTGGACAGGCGAGGCGCACTGTAGGCCTGATGCGTGGTGCTGGCACTGGTGGTACTGGGCCGAGGACACGCACAGGAAGCCTGGTGCGGGGAGCTGCTACCGGAGGGCTGGGGTGTGGAGGTGGCACAGGATGGGTTAGACCGTGAAGGCGTACTGGAGATCTTGAGAGCGGTGCTGGCACAGGACGTGCAAGGCTAGGGAGGTGCACAGGAGGCCTGGTACGTGAGACTGGCACCATCTTCACCAGCCGACTTACACGCACCTCAGGACGAGTATGGAGCGCTGACCCAGGTGCCATCAAATCCCCGACACGCTCCGTCGGGCGAATTCCATGTTTAAAACACCAACACAGCAACTCCCTCATTTCTCTCTCCTCCAATTTCCCCATTAACTCCTTCACAGTCTCTGTTTCGCTCACCTCCAACACCGGCTCTGGTTCTGGTCTCCTCCTTGGCTCCTCACGATAAACAGGGAGAGTTGGCTCAGGTCTGGCTCCTGACTCTGCCACACTCTCCCTGAGCCCCCCCCCAAGAAATTTTTGGGGCTGACTATGGGGCCTCCGTCCGCGCCGCCTTGCTTGCTTCGCAAACTCCATTCTCCTATATCCTTCCGCGCACTGCTCCATCGAATCCCAGGCGGGCTCCGGCACTCTCCCTGGGTCGACCGCCCACCTGTCTATCTCCTCCCAAGAAGTATAGTCCATACTGTACTCCACTTTGGGCTGTTCCTGCCTGTTGACACGCTGCTTGGTCCCTTTGTGGTGGGTGATTCTGTAACGGTTTTCTTGGTGAGAAGGAGAGTCGGACCAAAATGCGGCGTGTCTATTGCAATCCATGTTTAATGAAGTAACACACTAAACACAAACACTACCAAAACAATAAACTTAACGAAAACCGAAACAGCCTATACTTGTGTAACCTAACACAGAACAATGACATCAGGACACTAAGGACACTAAGGACAATCACCCACGACAAACTCAAAGAATATGACTGCCTAAATATGGTTCCCAATCAGAGACAACGATAAACACCTGCCTCTGATTGAGAACCACTTCAGACAGCCATAGACTTAGCTAGAACACCCCACTAGCTACAATCCCCATAAATACACACCACATACAAAAACCCATGCCACACCCTGGCCTGACCAAATAAATAAAGATAAACACAAAATACTTTGACCAGGGTGTGACAACTACACCCTTAATGATATAGTGAAGTCTGGTTACGTTCTAGCATCTCTGGGGAATACATACGAACGTGATTTGACTGGTTGAAGGTTTAGGGTTAGATTTTCACAGATTCCTCTCTTTGCAAATTGAACGAGTGGAAATATAAAATAGATTGTGCGTGCTATATGGACCTTTTTAGGATAGGAAAAGGGATTTTATTAAACAAAACGACACTTCATGTTATCTCTGGGACCCTTTGGATAGTAAATCAGAGCAAGATTTCAGAATGTAAGTACAAATTTCATCTTCAGAGGTGAATGTATCAAACCTATCGCGGTGAAAACGTGTTTTGTTGTTAGGAGCTCTCCTCAAACAATAGCATGGCATTTTTTCGCATTAATAGCTACTGTAAATTGGACAGTGCAGTTATATTAACAAGAATTTAAGCTTTCAGCCGATATAAGACACTTATATGTACCGGCATTTGTTGTTTCTCTAATATCTGCGATGGTGACACAAGGCGCTGCATGACATTTTGACAGAAATGTCCTTTTACAACACATGAGTCGATCTTGATAGATATTGAGACTTGAAACATTAACATTGTCTCTGTTTTTCTCAAGATAAAAAAACGAAATAAACATAAAACCCCAGGTGGAGGAGACTAGAGGGTAAAATTCCATTAAATATAAGTGAGGAGAGCAGAGAAAAAGCAATGCAAACTGTCACACTAAACATGTTTACTGGTTGAAAATGAATTACATGCAGTAAAGTAGTCCTCTTACTTATGATACAAAAAAACCCCAAGGAAAATACAGTGATTACACATTGGAGCTCACATGTTCGCCATTTAGCATCCAATTTGTCTGCTCCCCTTTCTTGCTCTGCCAATACAGTGTGAGGCAAATACGTTCTTGGTCTCCCAACCCCTGATACTCAGTATCTCCAATAAGCTAGGCTGTTTGTTTGTATATCCAGAACGAATGGTCACACCAACAATTACTTTGTGCAAAATGTCAGTGGAAAAATAATTTAGCAAATTAACTTTCATGATATCCCTCCATCTCTCTCTCGCTCTCCCTCTCTCTCTTGCTCTTCCTTGTTCTCTCTTAGCTCTCCCTCTCTTTCTCTTGCTCTCCCCCTCTCTCTCTTGCTCTCTCTCTCTCTCTCTCTCTCTCTCCCTCTTTCTCCCTCTCTATCTCTCTCTCTCTCTCTCTCTCTCTGTCTCTCTCTCTCGCTCCCTCTCTCTGTCGCTCTCTCTCTCTCTCTGTGTGTCTCTCTCTCTCTCTTTCTTTCTCTCTCAGCCCTGCCATGCAGGCAGTAAGTGTATGCACCATGAACACATTTAATTTTCTCTGTGAGTCGGCGGCGGGCGAACCCAGAGGTGAGCTTTAATAAGGATCAATGACACTTTATCTGGGACAGGGCCCCACTCCGTCACATGCAGATCACACCGCAGGCCAGGGATTCAATTAAAAAGAGAACCTCCAAGCACCACCACTAGATATTCAATTAAAGGATGTATGTAAAGGTTCACTGGCTTTTTGTGTTGCTGTTTCTGTTTATGCAATGAGCTTTTCATATTAGGAATCGATACGTAATCTGGGAGGTGGAACGTTTTTGACATGGCTCAGTCAGGGGGGGAAAGAGCAGTGACTGTCGTGAAGCTGGAATTATGTCTTTAAAAGAAGATACCTGACAACCCCCACTATTCTTCACATGGAGGACAGGAAAAAGAGAGGTAGCCATACCACTAAGCAATCATTCGGGACATACAAAGAACACTTTAAGAGTCTTATGTAATCATATACCCTAGCAATGCAACCTGGGTATTGGAAAGACCCCTGTTACAGTACTGTAGCTGGAGCCCATCGCCACCTGTGTGGTCAAAGTCAGTGATGTGTATGTATCGATTGGGATGCACTCTATGCCGCCTCCAGTGATCCACATTAAAACCATTTACACAGTTCCCCTTCGCAATCAGCCCAGCCAACAGGCTAAGAGCAGGGGGCCTCGAGACAGCCCCACCGAGCCAACGCGGGTGTGTGTTTTAGCCTAATGAAATGGCATCTATATAGACTATAATCCTTGTAACAGGATTGAGCGGGACACCCATGTCAATATTAGCAAATGGGATTGCTGGCTTTTCATAGCTGTGTGCGTGTGCACTTCTGTGTGCGTGTGCACTTCTGTGTGCGTGTGCACTTCTGTGTGCGTGTGCACTTCTGTGTGCGTGTGCACTTCTGTGGGCGTGTGCACTTCTGTGTGCGTGTGCACTTCTGTGGGCGTGTGCACTTCTGTGTGCGTGTGCACTTCTGTGGGCGTGTGCACTTCTGTGTGCGTGTGCACTTCTGTGGGCGTGTGCACTTCTGTGGGCGTGTGCACTTCTGTGTGCGTGTGCACTTCTGTGTGCGTGTGCACTTCTGTGTGCGTGTGCACTTCTGTGTGCGTGTGCACTTCTGTGTGCGTGTGCATGCATGCTTGGGTGTCTGTGTCTATGCTCTCCTTACGTTTCCACTCTAGCTTTTAGTGTGACCCAAATCTAAGAGCTCTGGTGTTGGTCTTCCAATTGCTGGGTGCATATCAATTTCCCCCACCAACATTATTAGGAGATTTAAGACCCTGAAGTTCCTCTGAAGTTTTTTCATTAATCCGCACCAGATACACCCATGTGAGGATGTTCCAAGGTAGAGGCATGCGTCCACGGGATGCTGTGCTGACAGAAATGGGGGTGCATGAAATCAGACCAGTTAATTAAGGTGGTCTCAGACATTAGCTACCTCTCTCTCCACTGTGGCTTGGCAACCCACACCGTGCAGCAGTGTCGGGTTAAGATGCTGAGGTTCAGATCACACCGGTTTTGGGGGCACTTTTATGGACTATAAAATCTGTTGAAAGCCCTGCATGGCTCACATCAGACACAGTAGGTAGTGTGTGGGGGGTGTTCACAGGCTTCCATGTCTCTACATGCGTTCTAACAAACACCTGCATGCACTCCTGGAGTAGGGTTTTCAGTTGGGGCCAATTTCACCCAAATGGAACAGTCTAATACATTTATTATTTTAAATGATCAACTTCTTTTGGCTAAAGAACAGACACAAAAGCCCCTCACTGCTACAGTACTCTTTCCTCCTGCCTCTGCCTCTCTCTCTCTGTCATAGATTACATCCAATAAACCCTCAGCTCCAAAAATGAGAGAACGAGATTAAGAAAAGAGAGGGAGGGAGGGAGGGAGGGAGGGAGGGAGGGAGGGAGGGAGGGAGGGAGGGAGGGAGGGAGGGAGGGAGGGAGGGAGGGCAAAACACAGACTAAAATTACCATCTGTATGAAAGGTGAGACTGGACAGTCTATTCACATCCTGGCCATTAGCTTTAAATAGTGTGCCGCGCTCTGCTAATGTGCCTGGATTAGTGGCAGAGGAAGTAGACAGGAAGTCATCACACCCCCCTCACCCCATCTCCCACACCCATCCCAGCAGACATCACCCTATCCACCTGAACCATTATCTGTTGGAGGGCCTCGTTCTCTCCATTCATAAAAACATCTCTACTACACGCAGAGAGCAGCCACAGCCCTGGACAGACTCGTCCTCTCCATTCATAAAAACATCTCTACTACACACAGAGCACAGCCACAGCCCTGGACGGCCTCGTCCTCTCCATTCATAAAAACATCTCTACTACACACAGAGCACAGGCACAGCCCTGGACAGCCTCGTCCTCTCCATTCACAAAAAGGACATACAGGGTTCAGTTTCAGTAGCTGATATTCTAACAGGATGCTGCTCTCTTTTCCTCTTTATTAGACCCCATAAAGTGAGTGTGCAACATGATCCACCCCTCAGGGCCTTTTGTTCATATTTATATAGAGGACAGAAGTGTGTTAGGAGGCTGAAGTGCTCCTCTTTTGAGGTATGACTTATTTAATGACACACTCAGAAGGATGTTCTTCGCTGTGTGTCTAGGATTCCTAACCTGCTTCTTATCCTTGGCAACTGTACTATGCAAGACATACATGCTTTATGAAAAACACAAAATTGAAGCAAGAATTAACAGTTTGGGGTTTGGCTCACATTTGACATAAATTACACCGAATCCCTATCAATGACTGACAGATTATTTGACCACCTATCTACATATAGACACACCCCCTGTTCTGTGCAGAAACATCTAAAACCGAGTATTTACAAGCTACTACTAGTTCAAGCAGAACAGGAGTTGTGCTGTGTACCAACACGTGGAGCTGCAGCTGACGTCTCTCTCTGTGTTAATGAGTAGAGTTGCAGCTGACATCTCTCTCTGTATTAGTGAATAGAGCTGCAGCTGACTTATCTATCTGTGTTAGTGAATAGAGCTGCAGCTGACTTATCTCTCTGTGTTAGCGAATAGAGCTGCAGCTGACCTCTCTCTGTGTTAGCGAATAGAGCTGCAGCTGACTTCTCTCGCTGTGTTAGTGAATAGAGCTGCAGCTGACTTCTCTGTATTAGCGAATAGAGCTGCAGCTGACTTCTCTCTGCAGCTGACTTATCTCTCTGTGTTAGCGAATAGAGCTGCAGCTGACCTCTCTCTGTGTTAGCGAATAGAGCTGCAGCTGACTTCTCTCGCTGTGTTAGTGAATAGAGCTGCAGCTGACTTCTCTGTATTAGCGAATAGAGGTGCAGCTGACTTCTCTCTGCAGTTGACTTCTCTCGCTGTGTTAGCGAATAGAGCTGCAGCTGACTTCTCTCTCTGTGTTGGTGAAAAGAGCTGCAGCTGACTTCTCTCTCTGTGTTAGTGAATAGCGCTGCAGCTGACTTCTCTCTCTGTCTTAGTGAATAGAGCTGCAGCTGACTTCTCTCTCTGTGTTAGTGAATAGCGCTGCAGGTGACTTCTCTCTCTGTGTTAGTGAATAGAGTTGCAGCTGACTCCTCTCTCTGTGTTAGCGAATAGAGCTGCAGCTGACTTCTCTGTATTAGTGAATAGAGCTGCAGCTGACTTCTCTCTGCAGCTGACTTATCTCTCTGTGTTAGCAAATAGAGTGGCAGCTGACTTCTCTCTCTGTGTTAGTGAATAGAGCTGCAGCTGACTTCTCTCTCTGTATTAGTGAATAGCGCTGCAGCTGACTTCTCTCTCTGTCTTAGTGAATAGAGCTGCAGCTGACTTCTCTCTCTGTGTTAGTGAATAGAGCTGCAGCTGACTTCTCTCTCTGTGTTAGTGAATAGAGCTGCAGCTGACTTCTCTCTCTGTGTTAGCGAATATAGATGCAGCTGACTTCTCTGTCTTAGTGAATAGACCTGCAGGTGACTTCTCTCTCTGTGTTAGTGAATAGAGCTGCAGCTGACTTCTCTCTCTGTCTTAGGGAATAGAGCTGCAGCTGACTTCTCTCTCTGTGTTAGTGAATAGAGCTCCAGCTGACTTCTCTCTCTGTGTTAGTGAATAGAGCTGCGCTGACTTCTCTCTGTCTTAGTGAATAGAGCTGCAGCTGACTTCTCTCTCTGTGTTAGTGAATAGAGCTGCAGGTGACTTCTCTCTCTGTGTTAGTGAATAGAGCTGCAGCTGACTTCTTTCTCTGTGTTAGCGAATAGAGTTGCAGCTGACTTCTCTCTCTGTGTTAGCGAATAGAGCTGCAGCTGACTTCTCTGTATTAGTGAATAGAGGTGCAGCTGACTTCTCTCTGCAGCTGACTTCTCTCGCTGTGTTAGCGAATAGAGCTGCAGCTGACTTCTCTCTCTGTGTTAGTGAAAAGAGCTCCAGCTGACTTCTCTCTCTGTGTTAGTGAATAGCGCTGCAGCTGACTTCTCTCTCTGTCTTAGTGAATAGAGCTGCAGCTGACTTCTCTCTCTGTGTTAGTGAATAGAGCTGCAGGTGACTTCTCTCTCTGTGTTAGTGAATAGAGCTGCAGCTGACTTCTCTCTCTGTGTTAGTGAATAGCGCTGCAGCTGACTTCTCTCTGTCTTAGTGAATAGAGCTGCAGCTGACTTCTCTCTCTGTGTTAGTGAATAGAGCTGCGCTGACTTCTCTCTCTGTCTTAGTGAATAGAGCTGCAGCTGACTTCTCTCTCTGTGTTAGTGAATAGCGCTGCAGGTGACTTCTCTCTCTGTGTTAGTGAATAGAGCTGCAGCTGACTTCTCTCTCTGTGTTAGCGAATAGAGTTGCAGCTGACTTCTCTCTCTGTGTTAGCGAATAGAGCTGCAGCTGACTTCTCTGTATTAGTGAATAGAGGTGCAGCTGACTTCTCTCTGCAGCTGACTTATCTCTCTGTGTTAGCGAATAGAGCTGCAGCTGACCTCTCTCTGTGTTAGCGAATAGAGCTGCAGCTGACTTCTCTGTATTAGTGAATAGAGCTGCAGCTGACTTCTCTCTGCAGCTGACCTATCTCTCTGTGTTAGCGAATAGAGCTGCAGCTGACTTCTCTCTCTGTGTTAGTGAATAGAGCTGCGCTGACTTCTCTCTCTGTCTTAGTGAATAGAGCTGCAGCTGACTTCTCTCTCTGTGTTAGTGAATAGCGCTGCAGGTGACTTCTCTCTCTGTGTTAGTGAATAGAGCTGCAGCTGACTTCTCTCTCTGTGTTAGCGAATAGAGTTGCAGCTGACTTCTCTCTCTGTGTTAGCGAATAGAGCTGCAGCTGACTTCTCTGTATTAGTGAATAGAGGTGCAGCTGACTTCTCTCTGCAGCTGACTTATCTCTCTGTGTTAGCGAATAGAGCTGCAGCTGACCTCTCTCTGTGTTAGCGAATAGAGCTGCAGCTGACTTCTCTGTATTAGTGAATAGAGCTGCAGCTGACTTCTCTCTGCAGCTGACCTATCTCTCTGTGTTAGCGAATAGAGCTGCAGCTGACCTCTCTCTGTGTTAGCGAATAGAGCTGCAGCTGACTTCTCTCACTGTGTTAGTGAATAGAGCTGCAGCTGACTTCTCTGTATTAGCGAATAGAGGTGCAGCTGACTTCTCTCTGCAGTTGACTTCTCTCGATGTGTTAGCGAATAGAGCTGCAGCTGACTTCTCTCTCTGTCTTAGTGAATAGAGCTGCTGCTGACTTCTCTCTCTGTATTAGCGAATATAGCTGCAGCTGACTTCTCTGTCTTAGAGAATAGATCTGCAGGTGACTTCTCTCTCTGTGTTAGTGAATAGAGCTGCAGCTGACTTCTCGCTCTGTGTTAGTGAATAGAGCTGCGCTGACTTCTCTCTCTGTCTTAGTGAATAGAGCTGCAGCTGACTTCTCTCTCTGTGTTAGTGAATAGACCTGCAGGTGACTTCTCTCTCTGTGTTAGTGAATAGAGGTGCAGCTGACTTCTCTCTGCAGCTGACTTATCTCTCTGTGTTAGCGAATAGAGCTGCAGCTGACCTCTCTCTGTGTTAGCGAATAGAGCTGCAGCTGACTTCTCTCTCTGTATTAGCGAATATAGCTGCAGCTGACTTCTCTCTGTGTTAGTGAATAGAGCTGCAGCTGACTTCCCTCTCTGTCTTAGTGAATAGAGCTGCAGCTCACTTCTCTCTCTGTGTTAGTGAATAGAGCTGCAGCTGACTTCTCTCTCTGTGTTAGTGAATAGAGCTGCAGCTGACGTCTCTATCTGTGTTAATGAATAGAGCTGCAGCTGACCTCTCTCTGTGTTAGCAAATAGAGCTGCAGCTGACTTCTCTCGCTGTGTTAGTTAATAGAGCTGCAGCTGACTTCTCTGTATTAGCGAATAGAGCTGCAGCTGACTTCTCTCTGCAGCTGACTTATCTCTCTGTGTTAGCGAATAGAGCTGCAGCTGACCTCTCTCTGTGTTAGCGAATAGAGCTGCAGCTGACTTCTCTCGCTGTGTTAGTGAATATAGCTGCAGCTGACTTCTCTGTATTAGCGAATAGAGGTGCAGCTGACTTCTCTCTGCAGTTGACTTCTCTCGCTGTGTTAGCGAATAGAGCTGCAGCTGACTTCTCTCTCTGTGTTAGTGAAAAGAGCTGCAGCTGACTTCTCTCTCTGTGTTAGTGAATAGAGCTGCGCTGACTTCTCTCTCTGTGTTAGTGAATAGAGCTGCGCTGACTTCTCTCTCTGTCTTAGTGAATAGAGCTGCAGCTGACTTCTCTCTCTGTGTTAGTGAATAGAACTGCAGGTGACTTCTCTCTCTGTGTTAGTGAATAGAGCTGCAGCTGACTTCTCTCTCTGTGTTAGCGAATAGAGTTGCAGCTGACTTCTCTCTCTGTGTTAGCGAATAGAGCTACAGCTGACTTCTCTGTATTAGTGAATAGAGCTGCAGGTGACTTCTCTCTCTGTGTTAGTGAATAGAGCTGCAGCTGACTTCTCTCTCTGTCTTAGTGGATAGAGCTGCAGCTGACTTCTCTCTCCGTGTTATTGAATAGAGCTGCAGCTGACTTCTCTCTGTGTTAGTGAATAGAGCTGCAGCTGACTTCCCTCTCTGTCTTAGTGAATAGAGCTGCAGCTCACTTCTCTCTCTGTGTTAGTGAATAGAGCTGCAGCTGACTTCTCTCTCTGTGTTAGTGAATAGAGCTGCAGCTGACTTCTCTATCTGTGTTAATGAATAGAGCTGCAGCTGACATCTCTCTCTGTGTTAGCGAATAGAGTTGCAGCTGACCTCTCTCTCTGTGTTAGCGAATAGAGCTGCAGCTGACTTCTCTGTATTAGTGAATATAGCTGCAGGTGACTTCTCTCTTTGTGTTAGTGAATAGAGCTGCAGCTGACCTCACTCTCTGTGTTAGTGAATAGAGCTGCAGGTGACTTCTCTCTCTGTGTTAGTGAATAGAGCTGCAGCTGACTTCTTTCTCTGTGTTAGTGAATAGAGCTGCAGCTGACTTCTCTCTCTGTGTTTGCAAATATAGCTGCAGTTGACT